>NC_088409.1:101007926-101157926 GCF_034236695.1 Oncorhynchus nerka | reverse complement strand
ATGCAGAATTACTGTAAAAACCAAGTTTTTTTTCAATAGGGTGTTTTTTCCATTGTCTCATATGTTTTCATCAATGTTAATACTGTTATTATCGCTTCGAAATGGTTTAAACATGATAATCTTCATAACTGATTTTTTTTTTTTTTAAATGTAATAATATTGGAGAGTTGCCATGACAACGGTTTAATAAAGATATCTGAAGCCATTTTCTACCATGTCTGTTAAATATGGAGCCTTTTCACAGATGACTGTATTTGTTTTGGACGAGGTTTACGGTTGTGAGGCAAAGCCTATTGATTTATATATGTTTGATATCATTGATTATTTTTTCTCCTCCGGCTACCAAACTGGAATATATAAATATATATGATATATATATATAAATATATCTGATATATATATATATAGTTGCTGTATATAAGATGATGTGATTGTTTGCAAGTGTCCTGTATAACTGTGTTTTAATAAAAAAAAATGAAAGAATACTGAACTCTATCTATTTATACTTCTAGACCCAGTAGTTTATACTTCTAGACCCAGTAGTCTATCCATGTCATTGTGTTGGAGTCATTGACCTTTTATGTATTTTATACTTCAGACACGGTAGTTTATTCTTCAGACAGCAGTTCATACTTCTCTTCTTCTAGACACAGTCATTTAGTCTTGTAGACACAGTAGTTTATACTCTAGACACAGTAGTTTATACTTCTAGACACAGTAGTTTATACTCTAGACACAGTAGTTTATACTTTAGACACAGTAGTTTATACTTTAGACCCAGTAGTTTATACTTTAGACACAGTAGTTTATACTCTAGACACAGTAGTTTATACTTCTAGATATAGTAGTTAATACTTCTAGACACAGTAGTTTATATTTTAGACACAGTAGTTTATACTTCTAGATATAGTAGTTAATATTCTAGACACAGTAGTTTATATTTTAGACACAGTAGTTTATACTTCTAGATATAGTAGTTAATACTTCTAGACACAGTAGTTTATATTTTAGACACAGTAGTTTATACTTCTAGATATAGTAGTTAATACTTCTAGACACAGTAGTTTATACTTCTAGACCCAGTAGTTTATACTTCCAAACACAGTAGTTTATACTTCAGACACAGTAGTTTATACTTCTAGACCCAGTAGTTTATACTTCCAAACACAGTAGTTTATACTTCAGACACAGTAGTTTATACTTCAGACACAGTAGTTAATACTTCTAGACCCAGTAGTTTATACTTATAGACCCAGTAGTTTATACTCTAGACACAGTAGTTTATACTTATAGACCCAGTAGTTTATACTTCTAGACCCAGTAGTTTATACTTCTAGACCCAGTTGTTTATACTTCTAGACCCAGTAGTTTATACTTCTAGACCCAGTAGTTTATACTTCTAGACCCAGTAGTTTATACTTCTAGACCCAGTAGTTTATACTTCTAGACCCAGTAGTTTATACTCTAGATGTAGTAGTTTATACTTCTAGACACAGTAGTTTATACTTCTAGATATAGTAGTTAATACTTCTAGACCCAGTAGTTTATATTTTAGACACAGTAGTTTATACTCTAGACACAGTAGTTAATACTTATAGACCCAGTAGTTTATACTCTAGATGTAGTAGTTTATACTTCTAGACACAGTAGTTTATACTTCTAGATATAGTAGTTAATACTTCTAGACCCAGTAGTTTATACTTTAGACACAGTAGTTTATACTTTAGACACAGTAGTTTATACTTCTAGACCCAGTAGTTTATACTTCTAGATATAGTAGTTAATACCTATAGACACCGTAGTTTATACTTTTTATACACAGTAGTCACCAATCTGATGAGTCGTAGGGGGATAAAGATGGTGTGAACAACATTGGGAAGCACTCAATCATATTTTTTGTATATATTTTTTTTAATTCAATACATTTCACATACAGTCAATAATTGGCAATACAGGCCTATTGGCTAAAGAACAATATTACACTTTCACACGTTTAAGCTATCCAGAACACAAAGACGTTTATAAGCTATCCAGAACACAAAGACGTTTATAAACTATCCAGAACACAAAGACGTTTATAAGCTATCCAGAACACAAAGACGTTTATAAACTATCCAGAACACAAAGACGTTTATAAACTATCCAGAACACAAAGACGTTTATAAACTATCCAGAACACAAAGACGTTTATAAACTATCCAGAACACAAAGACGTTTATAAACTATCCAGAACACAAAGACGTTTATAAACTATCCAGAACACAAAGACGTTTATAAGCTATCCAGAACACAAATAGACGTTTATAAGCACAAGCGTTTGTCGAACATTGGGTTACTGCATCAAGGAAGACTCCGTATGTCAGTATATACACACGAGGTACAAGCAGGTGAATGTTGTCACAACCCCATAGAGAGGTTAGACAGACAGAGGGTTGATTATTGATCCACAACCCCATAGAGAGGTTAGACAGAGGGGTTGATTATTGATCCACAACCCCATAGAGGTTAGACAGACAGAGGGTTGATTATTGATCCACAACCCCATAGAGGTTAGACAGACAGAGGGTTGATTATTGATCCACAACCCCATAGAGGTTAGACAGACAGAGGGTTGATTATTGATCCACAACCCCATAGAGGTTAGACAGACAGAGGGTTGATTATTAATCCACAACCCCATAGAGAGAGGTTAGACAGAGGGTTGATTAATGATCCACAACCCCATAGAGAAGTTAGACAGACAGAGGGTTGATTATTAATCCACAACCCCATAGAGAGAGGTTAGACAGACAGAGGGTTGATTATTGATCCACAACCCCATAGAGAGGTTAGACAGAGGGTTGATTATTGATCCACAACCCCATAGAGAGGTTAGACAGACAGAGGGTTGATTATTGATCCACAACCCCATAGAGGTTAGACAGACAGAGGGTTGATTATTGATCCACAACCCCATAGAGGTTAGACAGACAGAGGGTTGATTATTAATCCACAACCCCATAGAGAGGTTAGACAGACAGAGGGTTGATTATTGATCCACAACCCCATAGAGGTTAGACAGACAGAGGGTTGATTATTAATCCACAACCCCATAGAGAGAGGTTAGACAGAGGGTTGATTAATGATCCACAACCCCATAGAGAAGTTAGACAGACAGAGGGTTGATTATTGATCCACAACCCCATAGAGAGGTTAGACAGACAGAGGGTTGATTATTGATCCACAACCCCATAGAGAGAGGTTAGACAGAGGGTTGATTATTGATCCACAACCCCATAGAGGTTCGACATACAGAGGGTTGATTATTGATCCACAACCCCATAAAGAGAGGTTAGACAGAGGGTTGATTATTGATCCACAACCCCATAGAGAGGTTAGACATACTGGGGGTTGATTATTGATCCACAACCCCATAGAGAGGTTAGACAGAGGGTTGATTATTGATCCACAACCCCATAGAGAGGTTAGACATACTGGGGGTTGATTATTGATCCACAACCCCATAGAGAGGTTAGACAGAGGGTTGATTATTGATCCACAACCCCATAAAGAGAGGTTAGACAGAGGGTTGATTATTGATCCACAACCCCATAAAGAGGTTGATTATTGATCCACAACCCCATAAAGAGGTTTGACATACTGAGGGTTGATTATTGATCCACAACCCCATAGAGAGGTTGATTATTGATCCACAACCCCATAAAGAGGTTGATTATTGATCCACAACCCCATAAAGAGAGGTTAGTCATACTGAGTGTTGATTATTGATCCACAACCCCATAGAGAGGTTAGACATGCTGAGGGTTGATTATTGATCCACAACCCCATAGAGAGGTTAGACAGAGGGTTGATTATTGATCCACAACCCCATAGAGAGGTTAGACAGACAGAGCGTTGATTATTGATCCACAACCCCATAGAGAGGTTAGACAGACAGAGGGTTGATTATTGATCCACAACCCCATAGAGAGGTTGATTATTGATCCACAACCCCATAAAGAGGTTGATTATTGATCCACAACCCCATAGAGAGGTTAGACATACTGAGTGTTGATTATTGATCCACAACCCCATAGAGAGGTTGATTATTGATCCACAACCCCATAAAGAGAGGTTAGACATACAGAGCGTTGATTATTGATCCACAACCCCATAGAGAGGTTAGACAGACAGAGGGTTGATTATTGATCCACAACCCCATAGAGAGGTTGTTAGAGAGGTTGATTATTGATCCACAACCCCATAAAGAGAGGTTAGACAGACAGAGCGTTGATTATTGATCCACAACCCCATAGAGAGGTTAGACAGACAGAGGGTTGATTATTGATCCACAACCCCATAGAGAGGTTGATTATTGATCCACAACCCCATAAAGAGGTTGATTATTGATCCACAACCCCATAAAGAGAGGTTAGACATACTGAGTGTTGATTATTGATCCACAACCCCATAGAGAGGTTGATTATTGATCCACAACCCCATAAAGAGAGGTTAGACATACAGAGCGTTGATTATTGATCCACAACCCCATAGAGAGGTTAGACAGACAGAGGGTTGATTATTGATCCACAACCCCATAGAGAGGTTGATTATTGATCCACAACCCCATAAAGAGAGGTTAGACAGACAGAGCGTTGATTATTGATCCACAACCCCATAGAGAGGTTAGACAGACAGAGGGTTGATTATTGATCCACAACCCCATAGAGAGGTTGATTATTGATCCACAACCCCATAAAGAGGTTGATTATTGATCCACAACCCCATAAAGAGAGGTTAGACATACTGAGTGTTGATTATTGATCCACAACCCCATAGAGAGGTTAGACAGAGGGTTGATTATTGATCCACAACCCCATAGAGAGGTTAGACAGACAGAGCGTTGATTATTGATCCACAACCCCATAAAGAGAGGTTGATTATTGATCCACAACCCCATAGAGAGGTTAGACAGAGGGTTGATTATTGATCCACAACCCCATAGAGAGGTTAGACAGACAGAGGGTTGATTATTGATCCACAACCCCATAAAGAGAGGTTGATTATTGATCCACAACCCCATAAAGAGAGGTTGATTAATGATCCACAACCCCATAGAGAGGTTAGACAGACAGAGCGTTGATTATTGATCCACAACCCCATAGAGAGGTTAGACAGACAGAGCGTTGATTATTGATCCACAACCCCATAAAGAGAGGTTGATTATTGATCCACAACCCCATAAAGAGAGGTTGATTAATGATCCACAACCCCATAGAGAGGTTAGACAGACAGAGCGTTGATTATTGATCCACAACCCCATAGAGAGGTTAGACAGACAGAGCGTTGATTATTGATCCACAACCCCATAGAGAGGTTAGACAGACAGAGCGTTGATTATTGATCCACAACCCCATAGAGAGGTTAGACAGACAGAGCGTTGATTATTGATCCACAACCCCATAGAGAGGTTAGACAGACAGAGCGTTGATTATTGATCCACAACCCCATAGAGAGGTTAGACAGACAGAGCGTTGATTAATGATTCACAAGCTCTAACAGCTCTTAGTTGTAACAGTAAAACAGTAAAATTAATTTGTAAGCTGAAAATACAATAGTTTTAGTCATAATTAATTCAAAGATCAGAATGAACCGTCCGTATCCTTTTAAAGAAACGCGGTGTAATAAGACACCTTTTCACCTTAGTTGTAACAATCTGGTGGTCAACATGGTGGTGAGTCCTTTAGAGAACCACGCTGGCGTCTTACTCCCGTCCCCTCGGAGTTCACCCCTTTACCGCAGACTCAGTGGGCCAGCAGTCTCAGGAGATCCTGTCGAAACCGTACCCCAGTGAAGGCGTACAGCAACGGGTTGAGGCAGCAGTGTGTGTAGCCCAGGCTCTCTGTCACCACCAAGGCCTTATCCAAACTAGTCCGGGACTGGCAGCTCATACCAGAGTCCAACCCCGATCCACCAGGGTCTTCACCTAAACGTCACAGTGGAGAGACGTCAATGTTCCCTATAGTTTAAACTGCACTTCTTTGACCTTTGTTCTGGTCAAGAGTAGTGCACTATATAGTTCTATGTACTTTGTACTATATTATAGGACCCAGGGTTCTGGTCAAGAGTATTGCACTATATAGTTATGTACTTTGTACTATATTATAGGACCCAGGGTTCTGTTCAAGAGTAGTGCACTATATAGTTCTATGTACTTTGTACTGTATTATAGGACCCAGGGTTCTGTTCAAGAGTAGTGCACTATATAGTTCTTTGTACTATATTATAGGACCCAGGGTTCTGTTCAAGAGTAGTGCATTATATAGTTCTATGTACTTTGTACTATATTATAGGACCCAGGGTTCTGTTCAAGAGTAGTGCACTATATAGTTCTATGTACTTTGTACTATATTATAGGACCCAGGGTTCTGGTCAAGAGTAGTGCACTATATAGTTCTATGTACTTTGTACTATATTATAGGACCCAGGGTTCTGGTCAAGAGTAGTGCACTATATAGTTCTATGTACTTTGTACTATATTATAGGACCCAGGGTTCTGGTCAAGAGTAGTGCACTATATAGTTCTATGTACTTTGTACTATATTATAGGACCCAGGGTTCTGTTCAAGAGTAGTGCACTATATAGTTCTATGTACTTTGTACTATATTATAGGACCCAGGGTTCTGGTCAAGAGTATTGCACTATATAGTTATGTACTTTGTACTATATTATAGGACCCAGGGTTCTGTTCAAGAGTAGTGCACTATATAGTTCTATGTACTTTGTACTGTATTATAGGACCCAGGGTTCTGTTCAAGAGTAGTGCACTATATAGTTCTATGTACTTTGTACTGTATTATAGGACCCAGGGTTCTGTTCAAGAGTAGTGCACTATATAGTTCTATGTACTTTGTACTATATTATAGGACCCAGGGTTCTGTTCAAGAGTAGTGCACTATATAGTTCTATGTACTTTGTACTATATTATAGGACCCAGGGTTCTGTTCAAGAGTAGGGCACTATATAGTTCTATGTACTTTGTACTGTATTATAGGACCCAGGGTTCTGTTCAAGAGTAGGGCACTATATAGTTCTATGTACTTTGTACTGTATTATAGGACCCAGGGTTCTGTTCAAGAGTAGTGCACTATATAGTTCTATGTACTTTGTACTATATTATAGGACCCAGGGTTCTGTTCAAGAGTAGGGCACTATATAGTTCTATGTACTTTGTACTGTATTATAGGACCCAGGGTTCTGTTCAAGAGTAGGGCACTATATAGTTCTATGTACTTTGTACTGTATTATAGGGCCCAGGGTTCTGTTCAAGAGTAGGGCACTATATAGTTCTATGTACTTTGTACTGTATTATAGGGCCCAGTGTTCTGTTCAAGAGTAGTGCACTATATAGTTCTATGTACTATATTATAGGGCCCAGGGTTCTGTTCAAGAGTAGTGCACTATATAGTTCTATGTACTTTGTACTATATTATAGGGCCCAGGGTTCTGGTCAAGAGTAGTGCACTATATAGTTCTATGTACTATATTATAGGACCCAGGGTTCTGTTCAAGAGTAGTGCACTATATAGTTCTATGTACTTTGTACTGTATTATAGGGCCCAGGGTTCTGTTCAAGAGTAGTGCACTATATAGTTCTATGTACTTTGTACTATATTATAGGACCCAGGGTTCTGTTCAAGAGTAGTGCACTATATAGTTCTATGTACTTTGTACTGTATTATAGGACCCAGGGTTCTGGTCAAGAGTAGTGCACTATATAGTTCTATGTACTATATTATAGGGCCCAGGGTTCTGTTCAAGAGTAGTGCACTATATAGTTCTATGTACTTTGTACTATATTATAGGGCCCAAGGTTCTGGTCAAGAGTAGTGCACTATATAGTTCTATGTACTGTATTATAGGGCCCAGGGTTCTGTTCAAGAGTAGGGCACTATATAGTTCTATGTACTGTATTATAGGGCCCAGGGTTCTGATCAAGAGTAGTGCACTATATAGTTCTATGTACTTTGTACTGTATTATAGGGCCCAGGGTTCTGTTCAAGAGTAGTGCACTATATAGTTCTATGTACTTTGTACTATATTATAGGGCCCAAGGTTCTGGTCAAGAGTAGTGCACTATATAGTTCTATGTACTGTATTATAGGGCCCAGGGTTCTGATCAAGAGTAGTGCACTATATAGTTCTATGTACTTTGTACTGTATTATAGGGCCCAGGGTTCTGTTCAAGAGTAGTGCACTATATAGTTCTATGTACTTTGTACTATATTATAGGACCCAGGGTTCTGTTCAAGAGTAGTGCACTATATAGTTCTATGTACTTTGTACTGTATTATAGGACCCAGGGTTCTGATCAAGAGTAGTGCACTATATAGTTCTATGTACTGTATTATAGGGCCCAGGGTTCTGATCAAGAGTAGTGCACTATATAGTTCTATGTACTGTATTATAGGGCCCAGGGTTCTGATCAAGAGTAGTGCACTATATAGTTCTATGTACTTTGTACTGTATTATAGGACCCAGGGTTCTGGTCAAGAGTAGTGCACTATATAGTTCTATGTACTGTATTATAGGGCCCAGGGTTCTGATCAAGAGTAGTGCACTATATAGTTCTATGTACTGTATTATAGGGCCCAGGGTTCTGGTCAAGAGTAGTGCACTATATAGTTCTATGTACTGTATTATAGGGCCCAGGGTTCTGGTCAAGAGTAGTGCACTATATAGTTCTATGTACTGTATTATAGGGCCCAGGGTTCTGTTCAAGAGTAGTGCACTATATAGTTCTATGTACTGTATTATAGGACCCAGGGTTCTGATCAAGAGTAGTGCACTATATAGTTCTATGTACTTTGTACTGTATTATAGGGCCCAGGGTTCTGATCAAGAGTAGTGCACTATATAGTTCTATGTACTTTGTACTGTATTATAGGGCCCAGGGTTCTGATCAAGAGTAGTGCACTATATAGTTCTATGTACTTTGTACTTATAGGGACCCAGGGTTCTGTTCAAGAGTAGTGCACTATATAGTTCTATGTACTTTGTACTGTATTATAGGGCCCAGGGTTCTGTTCAAGAGTAGGGCACTATATAGTTCTATGTACTTTGTACTGTATTATAGGACCCAGGGTTCTGTTCAAGAGTAGTGCACTATATAGTTCTATGTACTTTGTACTGTATTATAGGACCCAGGGTTCTGTTCAAGAGTAGTGCACTATATAGTTCTATGTACTTTGTACTATATTATAGGACCCAGGGTTCTGTTCAAGAGTAGTGCACTATATAGTTCTATGTACTTTGTACTGTATTATAGGGCCCAGGGTTCTGATCAAGAGTAGTGCACTATATAGTTCTATGTACTTTGTACTGTATTATAGGGCCCAGGGTTCTGTTCAAGAGTAGTGCACTATATAGTTCTATGTACTGTATTATAGGGCCCAGGGTTCTGATCAAGAGTAGTGCACTATATAGTTCTATGTACTTTGTACTATATTATAGGGCCCAAGGTTCTGGTCAAGAGTAGTGCACTATATAGTTCTATGTACTGTATTATAGGGCCCAGGGTTCTGGTCAAGAGTAGTGCACTATATAGTTCTATGTACTTTGTACTGTATTATAGGGCCCAGGGTTCTGATCAAGAGTAGTGCACTATATAGTTCTATGTACTTTGTACTGTATTATAGGGCCCAGGGTTCTGATCAAGAGTAGTGCACTATATTATAGGTTCTGGTCAAGTACTTTGTACTGTATTATAGGGCCCAGGGTTCTGATCAAGAGTAGTGCACTATATAGTTCTATGTACTTTGTACTGTATTATAGGGCCCAGGGTTCTGATCAAGAGTTCTATGTTATATGCACTATATATATAGTTCTATGTACTTTGTACTATATTATAGGGCCCAAGGTTCTGGTCAAGAGTAGTGCACTATATAGTTCTATGTACTGTATTATAGGGCCCAGGGTTCTGATCAAGAGTAGTGCACTATATAGTTCTATGTACTTTGTACTATATTATAGGGGGTTCTGGTCAAGAGGTTCTGGTCAAGAGTAGTGCACTATATAGTTCTATGTACTGTACTGTATTATAGGCCCAGGGTTCTGGTCAAGAGTAGTGCACTATATAGTTCTATGTACTGTATTATAGGGCCCAGGGTTCTGATCAAGAGTAGTGCACTATATAGTTCTATGTACTTTGTATTATATAGGGCCAGGGTTCTGTTCAAGAGTAGTGCACTATATAGTTCTATGTACTGTATTATAGGGCCCAGGGTTCTGATCAAGAGTAGTGCACTATATAGTTCTATGTACTGTATTATAGGGCCCAGGGTTCTGATCAAGAGTAGTGCACTATATAGTTCTATGTACTGTATTATAGGGCCCAGGGTTCTGGTCAAGAGTAGTGCACTATATAGTTCTATGTACTGTATTATAGGGCCCAGGGTTCTGGTCAAGAGTAGTGCACTATATAGTTCTATGTACTGTATTATAGGGCCCAGGGTTCTGATCAAGAGTAGTGCACTATATAGTTCTATGTACTGTATTATAGGACCCAGGGTTCTGGTCAAGAGTAGTGCACTATATAGTTCTATGTACTGTATTATAGGACCCAGGGTTCTGTTCAAGAGTAGTGCACTATATAGTTCTATGTACTTTGTACTGTATTATAGGACCCAGGGTTCTGATCAAGAGTAGTGCACTATATAGTTCTATGTACTTTGTACTGTATTATAGGACCCAGGGTTCTGTTCAAGAGTAGTGCACTATATAGTTCTATGTACTTTGTACTGTATTATAGGGCCCAGTGTTCTGTTCAAGAGTAGGGCACTATATAGTTCTATGTACTGTATTATAGGGCCCAGGGTTCTGATCAAGAGTAGTGCACTATATAGTTCTATGTACTTTGTACTATATTATAGGGCCCAGGGTTCTGGTCAAGAGTAGTGCACTATATAGTTCTATGTACTATATTATAGGACCCAGGGTTCTGTTCAAGAGTAGTGCACTATATAGTTCTATGTACTTTGTACTGTATTATAGGGCCCAGGGTTCTGTTCAAGAGTAGTGCACTATATAGTTCTATGTACTTTGTACTATATTATAGGACCCAGGGTTCTGTTCAAGAGTAGTGCACTATATAGTTCTATGTACTTTGTACTGTATTATAGGACCCAGGGTTCTGGTCAAGAGTAGTGCACTATATAGTTCTATGTACTGTATTATAGGGCCCAGGGTTCTGTTCAAGAGTAGTGCACTATATAGTTCTATGTACTGTATTATAGGGCCCAGGGTTCTGATCAAGAGTAGTGCACTATATAGTTCTATGTACTGTATTATAGGGCCCAGGGTTCTGATCAAGAGTAGTGCACTATATAGTTCTATGTACTTTGTACTGTATTATAGGACCCAGGGTTCTGGTCAAGAGTAGTGCACTATATAGTTCTATGTACTGTATTATAGGGCCCAGGGTTCTGTTCAAGAGTAGTGCACTATATAGTTCTATGTACTTTGTACTGTATTATAGGACCCAGGGTTCTGGTCAAAAGTAGTCTAAACAACTATATAGTTCTATGTACTGTATTATAGGGCCCAGGGTTCAAATCAATGAAATGCACTGAATCAGTTCTACCAGCTGGTGATTATAGGGCCCAGGGTTCTGAACACAGCAGTGAGTGCACTATATAGTTCTATGTACTGTATTATAGGGCCCAGGGTTCTGGTCAAGACCTGCACTATATGGTTCTATGTACTGTATTATAGGGCCCAGGGTTCTGATCAAGAGTAGTGCACTATATAGTTCTATGTACTGTATTATAGGACCCAGGGTTCTGGTCAAGAGTAGTGCACTATATAGTTCTATGTACTGTATTATAGGGCCCAGGGTTCTGATCAAGAGTAGTGCACTATATAGTTCTATGTACTGTATTATAGGGCCCAGGGTTCTGATCAAGGTAGTGCCATATAGTTCTATGTACTGTATTATAAGACCTAGGGTTCTGATCAAGAGTAGTGCACTATATCTTTCTATGTACTGTCTTATAGGACCCAGGGTTCTGATCAAGAGATTCCACTATATAGTTCTATGGCTGTATTATAGGGCCCAGGGTTCTGATCAAGAGTAGTGCCTATATAGTTCTATGTACTGTATTATAGGACCCAGGGTTCTGATCAAGAGTAACTGCCTATATAGTTCTATGTACTGTATTATAGGACCCAGGGTTCTGATCAAGGTCTGCACTATATAGTTCTATGTACTGTATTATAGGACCCAGGGTTCTGATCAAGAGTAGTGCACTATATAGTTCTATGTACTGTATTATAGGACCCAGGGTTCTGATCAAGAGTAGTGCACTATATAGGGAATAGGGGACCATTTCTTACACCACAGTTACTTTGTGTTATCGTTGATTTAAAAACAAAAACAGTCTAAACAACATTCTACATGTTCTTGACTAGATACATTATTTTTGGGGATCATCAAATCAATGAAATGAATGAATCAGTTCACACCAGCATGGTGATGTTGTAGGGCAGCCAGCACATGCAGAACACAGCAGTGAGTAGTGCAGCCAGCCTGATGGCGCCCTCTTTCTC
The DNA here is from genome assembly GCF_034236695.1 of Oncorhynchus nerka. Lineage (NCBI taxonomy): Eukaryota > Metazoa > Chordata > Actinopteri > Salmoniformes > Salmonidae > Oncorhynchus > Oncorhynchus nerka. Next base: position 101,145,340 of record NC_088409.1, on the reverse strand, counting down.
CAGGCTGCGCTGACCTCTCTGGCTATGGTGCAGGGTGACCGCCACCGCAGCGTAGCAGTAGGTCATGACCCCGAGAGGCAGGAAGAAACACAGCACGTGGGTCAGGAGCCGCTCCTGGAACAGAGGTACAAATACATCCCTTGGTTTACTCCCACTAGATTGAGACACCAGTGATCCACCCCAAATGGCACCCTATTCCCTATATATACTTTTGACCAATAGTGAATAGGGTGCCATTTGGGATACAAACTGGTTATTTGAAAAGACCTACTGGCTAAGTCTGACAACTGCATCTGTTCTTTGCTTTGACAGTCTTAACTCCCTGTCTCTGGCTGAGAGATTCCATCCAGGTCTAACTCTCTGGCTGAGAGATTCCATCCAGGTCTAACTCTCTGTCTCTGGCTGAGAGATTCCATCCAGGTCTAACTCTCTGGCTGAGAGATTCCATCCAGGTCTAACTCCCTGTCTCTGGCTGAGAGATTCCATCCAGGTCTAACTCCCTGTCTCTGGCTGAGAGATTCCATCCAGGTCTAACTCCCTGTCTCTGGCTGAGAGATTCCATCCAGGTCTAACTCCCTGGCTGAGAGATTCCATCCAGGTCTAACTCCCTGTCTCTGGCTGAGAGATTCCATCCAGGTCTAACTCCCTGTCTCTTGCTGAGAGATTCCATCCAGGTCTAACTCCCTGTCTCTTGCTGAGAGATTCCATCCAGGTCTAACTCTCTGGCTGAGAGATTCCATCCAGGTCTAACTCTCTGGCTGAGAGATTCCATCCAGGTCTAACTCCCTGTCTCTGGCTGAGAGATTCCATCCAGGTCTAACTCTCTGTCTCTGGCTGAGAGATTCCATCCAGGTCTAACTCTCTGTCTCTGGCTGAGAGATTCCATCCAGGTCTAACTCCCTGTCTCTGGCTGAGAGATTCCATCCAGGTCTAACTCCCTGTCTCTTGCTGAGAGATTCCATCCAGGTCTAACTCCCTGTCTCTTGCTGAGAGATTCCATCCAGGTCTAACTCCCTGTCTCTTGCTGAGAGATTCCATCCAGGTCTAACTCTCTGGCTGAGAGATTCCATCCAGGTCTAACTCTCTGGCTGAGAGATTCCATCCAGGTCTAACTCCCTGTCTCTGGCTGAGAGATTCCATCCAGGTCTAACTCTCTGTCTCTGGCTGAGAGATTCCATCCAGGTCTAACTCTCTGGCTGAGAGATTCCATCCAGGTCTAACTCCCTGTCTCTGGCTGAGAGATTCCATCCAGGTCTAACTCCCTGTCTCTTGCTGAGAGATTCCATCCAGGTCTAACTCCCTGTCTCTTGCTGAGAGATTCCATCCAGGTCTAACTCCCTGTCTCTTGCTGAGAGATTCCATCCAGGTCTAACTCCCTGTCTCTTGCTGAGAGATTCCATCCAGGTCTAACTCTATGGCTGAGAGATTCCATCCAGGTCTAACTCCCTGTCTCTGGCTGAGAGATTCCATCCAGGTCTAACTCTCTGGCTGAGAGATTCCATCCAGGTCTAACTCCCTGTCTATGGCTGAGAGATTCCATCCAGGTCACAAGCCAATGAAATAACTGGATCAGAGAAATTAAGTGCTGAGCCGTTTGAGGGGGACCCACCGTCAGATCCCAGTTGTTTGCATGGAGACCGTGACTGTGGAAGAAGCATGAGAGCTGAGTCGGGTCTATGGGACTCTCCCCTACAGACAGGAACACAGCATTGGGAGCAGACAAGGCCAGACAGACGAGCCACAGTGCCAGGCAGGTGAGGTGTACGTTCCTGGGGCGTCGGCTCTGGAGGCTGGTGATGGCATGCACGATGGCCAGGTAACGGTCGAAGCCGATACATGCCAGGAGGAGACTCCCACAAAGGAAGTTGAGTCGGTTCATCAGCCCAATCAGTTTACACAGGACGTCTCCGAACACCACCCCCAAGGACACCTGTGCCAGTGCGAAGGGGAAGGTGGCAAGCAGCATCAGATCAGCCAGGCCCAGGTGTAACAGATAGATCTCTGTGATCCGCAGGAGGCCGCGGCGTTTCAGCAGCACCGTTAACATCAGCCCGTTACCTGGTGGAACCAGAAGATAATACACAGACTGTTACCTGGTGGAACCAGAAGATAATACACAGACTGTTACCTGGTGGAACCAGAAGATAATACACAGACTGTTACCTGGTGGAACCGGAAGATAATACACATAAAGACTGTTACCTGGTGGAACCGGAAGATAATACACAGACTGTTACCTGGTGGAACCAGAAGATAATACACAGACTGTTACCTGGTGGAACCGGAAGATAATACACATAAAGACTGTTACCTGGTGGAACCAAGAAGATAAACCGGAAGATACACAGACTGTTACCTGGTGGAACCAGAAGATAATACACAGACTGTTACCTGGTGGAACCAGAAGATAATACACATAAAGACTGTTACCTGGTGGAACCGGAAGATAATACACAGACTGTTACCTGGTGGAACCGGAAGATAATACACAGACTGTTACCTGGTGGAACCGGAAGATAATACAGACTGTTACCTGGTGGAACCGGAAGATAATACAGACTGTTACCCGGTGGAACCGGAAGATAATACAGACTGTTACCTGGTGGAACCGGAAGATAATACAGACTGTTACCTGGTGGAACCGGAAGATAATACAGACTGTTACCTGGTGGAACCGGAAGATAATACACATAAAGACTGTTACCTGGTGGAACCGGAAGATAATACACAGACTGTTACCTGGTGGAACCAGAAGATAATACACAGACTGTTACCTGGTGGAACCAGAAGATAATACACAGACTGTTACCTGGTGGAACCAGAAGATAATACACAGACTGTTACCTGGTGGAACCGGAAGATAATACACATAAAGACTGTTACCTGGTGGAACCACAAGATAATACACAGACTGTTACCTGGTGGAACCAGAAGATAATACACAGACTTACCTGGTGGAACCAGAAGATAATACACAGACTGTTACCTGGTGGAACCACAAGATAATACACAGACTGTTACCTGGTGGAACCGGAAGATAATACACAGACTGTTACCTGGTGGAACCAGAAGATAATACACAGACTGTTACCTGGTGGAACCGGAAGATAATACAGAAGATAATACACAGACTGTTACCTGGTGGAACCAGAAGATAATACACAGACTGTTACCTGTTACCTGTGGAACCAGAAGATAATACACAGAACTGTTACCTGGTGGAACCGGAAGATAATACACATACCGAAGAAGACTGTTACCTGGTGGAACCAGAAGATAATACTGGTGGAACCAGAAGATAATACACAGACTGTTACCTGGTGGAACCAGAAGATAATACACAGACTGTTACCTGGTGGAACCGGAAGATAATACACATAAAGAAGATAATACACAGACTGTTACCTGGTGGAACCGGAAGATAATACACAGACTGTTACCTGGTGGAAGACCAGAAGATAAGATAATACAGACTGTTACCTGGTGGAACCGGAAGATAATACACAGACTGTTACCTGGTGGAACCAGAAGATAATACACAGACTGTTACCTGGTGGAACCAGAAGATAATACACATAAAGACTGTTACCTGGTGGAACCAGAAGATAATACACAGACTGTTACCTGGTGGAACCAGAAGATAATACACATAAAGACTGTTACCTGGTGGAACCAGAAGATAATACACAGACTGTTACCTGGTGGAACCAGAAGATAATACACATAAAGACTGTTACCTGGTGGAACCGGAAGATAATACACAGACTGTTACCTGGTGGAACCAGAAGATAATACACAGACTGTTACCTGGTGGAACCGGAAGATAATACACATAAAGACTGTTACCTGGTGGAACCAGAAGATAATACACAGACTGTTACCTGGTGGAACCACAAGATAATACACAGACTGTTACCTGGTGGAACCAGAAGATAATACACAGACTTACCTGGTGGAACCAGAAGATAATACACAGACTGTTACCTGGTGGAACCGGAAGATAATACACATAAAGACTGTTACCTGGTGGAACCAGAAGATAATACACAGACTGTTACCTGGTGGAACCAGAAGATAATACACAGACTGTTACCTGGTGGAACCACAAGATAATACACAGACTGTTACCTGGTGGAACCGGAAGATAATACACATAAAGACTGTTACCTGGTGGAACCGGAAGATAATACACAGACTGTTACCTGGTGGAACCAGAAGATAATACACAGACTGTTACCTGGTGGAACCAGAAGATAATACACAGACTGTTACCTGGTGGAACCGGAAGATAATACAGACTGTTACCTGGTGGAACCGGAAGATAATACACATAAAGACTGTTACCTGGTGGAACCAGAAGATAATACACATACTGTTACCTGGTGGAACCGGAAGATAATACACAGACTGTTACCTGGTGGAACCGGAAGATAATACACAGACTGTTACCTGGTGGAACCGGAAGATAATACACAGACTGTTACCTGGTGGAACCGGAAGATAATACAGACTGTTACCTGGTGGAACCAGAAGATAATACACAGACTGTTACCTGGTGGAACCGGAAGATAATACAGACTGTTACCTGGTGGAACCGGAAGATAATACAGACTGTTACCTGGTGGAACCGGAAGATAATACACATAAAGACTGTTACCTGGTGGAACCGGAAGATAATACACAGACTGTTACCTGGTGGAACCGGAAGATAATACACAGACTGTTACCTGGTGGAACCAGAAGAAGATAAACCAGAAGACAATACACAGACTGTTACCTGGTGGAACCGGAAGATAATACACAGACTGTTACCTGGTGGAACCAGAAGATAATACACAGACTGTTACCTGGTGGAACCAGAAGATAATACACAGACTGTTACCTGGTGGAACCAGAAGACAATACACATAAAGACTGTTACCTGGTGGAACCGGAAGATAATACACAGACTGTTACCTGGTGGAACCGGAAGATAATACACAGACTGTTACCTGGTGGAACCAGAAGATAATACACAGACTGTTACCTGGTGGAACCAGAAGATAATACACAGACTGTTACCTGGTGGAACCAGAAGATAATACACAGACTGTTACCTGGTGGAACCAGAAGATAATACACAGACTGTTACCTGGTGGAACCAGAAGATAATACACAGACTGTTACCTGGTGGAACCAGAAGATAATACACATAGACTGTTATTAGGTAGTGTTATACCTGGACTATTGGAAGATCCCGTAGGAACACCAGACTGTAGACCAGGGGTTGGAACACAATATGAAACAGGTGTGTGTGTACCTGTCAGCCCCAGGAAGAACACCAGACTGTAGACCAGGGGTTGGAACACAGTATGAAACAGGTGTGTGTGTACCTGTCAGCCCCAGGAAGAACACCAGACTGTAGACCAGGAACACAATATGAAACAGGTGTGTGTGTACCTGTCAGCCCCAGGAAGAACACCAGACTGTAGACCAGGAACACAATATGAAACAGGTGTGTGTGTACCTGTCAGCCCCAGGAAGAACACCAGACTGTAGACCAGGAACACAATATGAAACAGGTGTGTGTGTACCTGTCAGCCCCAGGAAGAACACCAGGCTGTTGACCAGGAACACAATATGAAACAGGTGTGTGTATACCTGTCAGCCCCAGGAAGAACACCAGACTGTAGACCAGGGGTTGGAACACAGTATGAAACAGGTGGGTGTGTACCTGTCAGCCCCAGGAAGAACACCCGACTGTAGACCAGGAACACAATATGAAACAGGTGTGTGTGTACCTGTCAGCCCCAGGAAGAACACCAGACTGTAGACCAGGAACACAGTATGAAACAGGTGTGTGTGTACCTGTCAGCCCCAGGAAGAACACCAGACTGTAGACCAGGAACACAATATGAAACAGGTGTGTGTGTACCTGTCAGCCCCAGGAAGAACACCAGACTGTAGACCAGACTGTAGACCAGGAAGAACACCAGACTTAGACCAGGAACACAATATGAAACAGGTGTGTGTGTACCTGTCAGCCCCAGGAAGAACACCAGACTGTAGACCAGGAACACAATATGAAACAGGTGTGTGTGTACCTGTCAGCCCCAGGAAGAACACCAGACTGTAGACCAGGAACACAATATGAAACAGGTGTGTGTGTACCTGTCAGCCCCAGGAAGAACACCAGACTGTAGACCAGGAACACAATATGAAACAGGTGTGTGTGTACCTGTCAGCCCCAGGAAGAACACCAGACTGTAGACCAGGGGTTGGAACACAGTATGAAACAGCTGGAGACCTGCTCCGTCATGACAGGTGTACTCAGTATCACTGCTACTGTTGTCAGGACTCTCCAGCAATTCTGAGTAGTTATCAAAGCCATAGAAAAGACCCCCGTCCTCAAATGAGCCCTGAAAAACAAGTTGAAAAACAGGTTGAAAATCAGGGTGAAAATCAGGTTAAAAAGCAGATTGTAAATCATGTGTCGCTGGTGAAAGTTATATATTGTGTTGTGTATTGATTGATGTACTTTTACTTTACACCTCACAGCTTGAAGTCCTGAGATCCTGTCAATGTCCATTGTAGCTCTTTGACAAGATAACAAGATAATGATGTTGTTTCAACGTAAAATGTTTTGTGGCTTAATTGCTTTTAATTGGTGTGGACAAGTGCAGTGAAAAGAGGTAGGAAAGAGGAAGCCCAGCAGTATAAAAGAGAGGACATCTGTGTGTGTCTTTCCTCTGTAGAGATATAACACAAATAGACAGGAAATAGGGAGGAGAGCAGACATTTTTCACTTCCTCTCTTACAGTAAGTAGTACATGGATTTGTGATCAGGCATCCGTAACCAATTCACCCTTCTGATGATTTTATTTCACCTTTATTTAACTTGGCAAGTCAGTTAAGAACAAATTCTTATTTTCAATGACGGCCTAGGAACAGTGGGTTAACTGCCTGTTCAGGGGCAGAACGACTAGATTGGTACCTTGTCAGCTCGGGGGTTTGAACTTGCAACCTTCCGGTTACGCTATTCAATCATTCAATTGTTGTTACGAAATAGCTCTTTTTTTTAGCCATGGTCAGAATCTAAGTGGCTGTAATCCCGGCTGTATCACATCCGGCCCTGATTGGGAGTCCCGTAGGGCGGCGCACAATTGGCCCAGTATCGTCTTCTTAACGGACTTGCCGAGTTAAATAAAGGTTAAATAAAGGTTACACATTGTACAGATAAAAAAATAAAAATAATACAGGGATTTAAAACAACATTTATTCTGTCAACACCATTACAATAAACTAACCAATTGAATATTACCATTTCATTTCAATAGATTTACATTTTCTAAAGTAATGGGATACAGTGCACATTAAATAACACACGTTTTAACCTTGAGAATCAGAACAACCAGATATGGTAAACAGACTTGCAAAAATAATCTGCTCAGACCTGCATGGATGTAATGCATTCAGTTAGCCAGACTCAACCAGATATGGTAAACCCACATTTCTAGCTCTGGAGGCAATCCTCACTTACAAAAATAATCTGCTCAGACCTGCATGGATGTAATGCATTCAGTTAGCCAGACTCACCTCATCATAAGTCATTCTTTTTAGCTTGTTATACTAATTTCAGGTGACCCTGATGTGGTGTGAGTAATGCTGGGTTTGGGTTTTATATCCCTTGACCCCCCCCCCCCCCTCATGCTATAAACAGACAAGAACTATTCAACCAATGCAGTAGTCACTTCCTCAATAGGCTTGTTTATGATGCGCCCATGAGTGATCTGATTGATTATAGTTGGCTAGTAGGGTTAAGTTGGTTCATAAAGTTATGAGCTTTAACGAAAAGCATGATTTGTATTCCCTCGTGTTCTATTCATCAGATCAAATAGAAGAGGAACTAATGAGGTAGTTAAGATGGAATTAATTGATGCAAATGAGGGAGTTATGCATTAACATAATTACAGTGTTTAAACAATGTTTAGAATTTGCACAATTTAGATTCGGCACATTTCCTTGGGTTTTGGTTTTATATCCATTGAACCATGAGCAGTTCATCATGACTTATCATGCATGCGTGTTATTTGATTTACATTTAGGTTCGGCACATTTCCTTGGGTTTGTGTTTTATATCCATTGAACCATGAGCAGTTCATCATGACTCATCATGCATGCGTGTTATTTGATTCACATTTAGATTCGGCATTTAAATAAAATAGAAGTGTATTTTACTTGTGTGGTGCATATATGGGTGGCAGAGGACAAATGAAAACACAGGCATGCCTTCTTTAACTACATCTGAAGAAAAAGGGATAGCTAGACTACGATACTGAGAAGTATTAAGCTTGCTGAATATTGTGAAGTTATTGTGCTGTGTGTTGTACACGTGTACATCGTGTGTATTAAAGAAGTGAGCGTCCCCCCCCCCCAGGTGATTGTTATGGTATTGAATCAGGTGATGAGGACGGACTGAGGGAGGGTTTAAATAGGAGGGGAGGCCATCTTGGGCTTTCTGTTTCAGACCGAACCGCAGCTTGACAGCAGAGAAGTCCACAACAACCCAACAGATTATCTCAATACACGGTGACTGTTCATTTAATCCTCTCCTCGTAGACGATATTTCTCCTGATAAAAATATATATATGTCGATCACTATTTCTATGTGGGGTGTATCTTGTTTTTATGCTCTCGGCGTTAACGTTAGTTGATTCTGCGTCCCTTCTGGTTTTAACCTTAGTTAGCATTAGTCAACTAGGGTCGCTAACTAAATCGTTAGGTCGTTAACTAACGTAGGTAGTAACTACATCGGGAAAGTGATGTTTATTTAATACTTTTAACAGTTTGTTTCTAAATATGTGATTTTTATGTTGACTTTTCTCCAAATATCCACCTGGCATAAATGACATTTTTGTTGCCGTTAGCTAGCTAGCTAACGTTTTATCAACCAAATGCATTTATAAAGCCTTTTTTCCATCAGCAGATGTCACAACATGTTTCTACCGAAAGGAGACCCCGTCTTAAACAGCAAACAGCCAAGTAATGCAGATGTAGAAACACGGTGTCCAGGAGAAACACCCGAGATAACGTTAGCTAGTTAGCCACAGTCTGCTAACCGGTAGCTAACTAACACACGGCTAGTTAGTTAGCAAGTTTAGCTAGTTAGATATTATCTCTAACGCGTTCAAGGTGCGCCACGTTTTTGACAACATTTTGGGGTCTGTTAAGTGTGTTTTGTAATAAAAATGCATGCAGCAATTAGCTACTAGTGAGACTATATTAAACACACCACTCCCGACTGGTTAACTTGTAGCTGGCTAGTTGACAAACTAACTCGTTTTAAGGCGTTTAGTTAGTGACATGGTTTGGTTAACTAACTAGCTACAACTCCGCTGTGAACTGAACTTGATAACTAGCTAAGTTAGCTACCAGACTTCTCTCCCGTGATGAATGTGTAAACCCTGTGCCACTCTCCTCCTCTACCTCAGGGTGAAGAGTTGTGGGGATGGAGGTATTTGAGACAGGTGTGACCATGCAGCCTCTGGCGTAAGGCGCTCTGACCGGTGCCACACCAAGCCGCGATACACCGGAGTTATTATTATTCTTTATTTTGTTTTGTCAGTCATTTTGTTGACTTTTTTGTTTGTTTGATATGTTCCACAAAGAACAATACTATTGAGGAACAGGAGAGGAGACGATTGCTTCTATCTAATTACATTTGTTTTGGATAACAGCCCGTGAGAAGTCAGACTATTCCTCAAGATTTATCCCCCCCTCCCCTCCCCCCACCACCACAATCAGAATAAGGACAGTGGCTTGGATAATTGACTAGCCATGAGTACCGCCAGTACCCAGAACCCAGTGATACTGGGCCATTCCAACCAGAATGGCCAGCTCCGAGGCCCGGTGGTGAAGCCTGCAGGAGGCCAAGGCAGCGGAGGAGGCAGTCATCAGACACAGCAGCCCAGCCATATGAAGCAGGCCTCCAGCACAATCAACAACGGCACTGGGCCTAGCAGCACCCAGCTGGCTAAAGCTACCCCTACAGCCAATACTGTCATCAAGTGAGTCCTAGTTCATTTTGTACAGCGTCCGAATGGCTCTCAACCGTTCTCTTTTGGTGGTGTACTCATAAGTCATGTTTTTCCACAGGCCCGGAGATGACTGGAAGAGGAATTTGACGCTCCCTCCAAAAGACACGAGGATGAGAACATCGGTAAAAGCTCCCTTTTGAATCAAATATAATTTAAACTGTTGTAGTTATTGCCGTGGTCTAGTGTAAAGGGCGTTTGTTTTGCTTTTTATTTATTTAACTTGGCATGTCAGTTAAGAACAAATTTTTATTTACAGTGACTGCCTACCAAAAGGCGAAAGGCCTCTACAGGAGCGGGGCACTGGGATAAAATAAATACAGTACAAATATAGGACAAAACACACATCGAGAACAAGACAGGCAACACTACATAGAGACTAGCTTAGCATTAGCATAAATCGTGTTAGCTTACTCTAGGGTAGTAGTAGTCAGGGTTCTTATGTTACTCTAGGGCAGTAGTAGTCGGGGTTCTTATGTTACTCTAGGGCAGTAGTAGTCGGGGTTCTTATGTTACTCTAGGGCAGTAGTAGTTGGGTTCTTATGTTACTCTAGGGCAGTAGTAGTTGGGTTCTTATCTTACTCTAGGGCAGTAGTAGTTGGGGTTCTTATGTTACTCTAGGGCAGTAGTAGTCGGGGTTCTTATGTTACTCTAGGGCAGTAGTAGTCGGGGTTCTTATGTTACTCTAGGATTAGTAGTGGGGTTCTTATGTTACTCTAGGGCAGTAGTAGTTGGGTTCTTATGTTACTCTAGGGCAGTAGTCAGGGTTCTTATGTTACTCTAGGGCAGTAGTAGTCGGGGTTCTTCTGTTACTCTAGGGCAGTAGTAGTCGGGGTTCTTATGTTACTCTAGGGCAGTATTAGTCGGGGTTCTTATGTTACTCTAGGGCAGTAGTAGTCGGGGTTCTTATGTTACTCTAGGGCAGTAGTAGTCGGGGTTCTTATGTTACTCTGGGGCAGTAGTAGTCAGGGTTCTTATGTTACTCTAGGGCAGTAGTAGTCGGGGTTCTTATGTTACTCTGGGGCAGTAGTAGTCAGGGTTCTTATGTTACTCTAGGGCAGTAGTAATTATAAGTCTCCAATGTTAAGTTGATTCAATGTTGATCCGATGTACAACAGGACGTAACGGCAACTAAAGGCAATGAGTTTGAAGACTACTGCCTGAAGAGGGAGCTACTGATGGGCATCTTTGAGATGGGCTGGGAGAAACCCTCTCCAATACAGGTACGTTAAGAGCTCATGTGCTACGTAGCGGCTGCATACAGCACACTGAATGCATGGTATGTGTATTAGCTCTTGTTCATGACTCTATTTCATTACCCAAGAGCCATTGGATATGGAGAAGGCGTCTTCTGTAAGGGGGGTTTGGTTAATTAAATGGCCTGCGCTCACTCTGAACATTAACACGTGTTGGTTGCGACACGGTTTTGGAAGCATATGAACCTTGCATATCGATGTGAATAAAATAAAAAGTTAAATTGATACATACCTTGATAGGGTGTTCCCGCGTGGCCATATCATGTTACAGCCATTGTTTATGGAAGACGTGGCGACCACCTATATTAATTAGCTATCTAGCAATCCCCTAACACCTGTGTGACTGAATGTAGTTTAGTAGGATGGAGGCTCTATAGCTGTATGGATCTGTAACTACTACAGTGTAGTTTAGTAGGATGGAGGCTGTATGGATCTGTAACTACTACAGTGTAGTTTAGTAGGATGGAGGCTGTATGGGTCTGTAACTACTACAGTGTAGTTTAGTAGGATGGAGGCTGTATGGATCTGTAACTACTACAGTGTAGTTTAGTAGGATGGAGGCTGTACTGTAACTACTAGTGTAGTTTAGTAGGATGGAGGCTGTATGGATCTGTAACTACTACAGTGTAGTTTAGTAGGATTGTATGGATCTGTAGGATGGGATGGCTCCATAGCTGTATGGATCTGTAACTACTACAGTGTAGTTTAGTAGGATGGAGGCTGTATGGATCTGTAACTACTACAGTGTGTTTAGTAGGATGGAGGCTGTATGGATCTGTAGTTTTTAGTAGGATGGAGGCTGTATGGATCTGTATGTGTAGTCTGTATGGATCTGTAACTACTACAGTGTAGTTTAGTAGGATGGAGGCTGTATGGATCTGTAACTACTACAGTGTAGTTTAGTAGGATGGAGGCTGTATGGGTCTGTAACTACTACAGTGTAGTTTAGTAGGATGGAGGCTCTATAGCTGTGTGGATCTGTAACCATTAGTGATTAAAGATAAGGGCCAAATGGGTCCAATCTGAGCCCTGAGAGCTGCAGTGCTCCTGCATTTCTGTTTTTCTTGGTAGTTTGTTGGTTGATTTGAATGGAATGACACTGATTGGCCAAGAGATTCCACTCACTTGGTGTCTCAGCAGAGGTCTGGATGAATCTCTGATTAGGGGGGTGACCACCAGCAAGGTGTAGAGGTGTTCCAAATGGAGCCCTATTCCCAATGTAGTGCACTACTTTTGTCTGTGGCGCTAATATAGGTAATGAGATGCCATTTGGGACTCGAGCGGACCTCAAGGCCCCTGGGTTCTCGATGGGATAAGTGGACCCCTAACGTGTCGCCTTCCTCTCTATAGGAGGAGAGCATCCCCATAGCGTTGTCTGGCAGGGACATTCTGGCCAGGGCCAAGAATGGGACAGGAAAGAGCGGAGCCTACCTCATTCCCTTACTGGAACGCATTGACCTGAAGAAGGACTGTATACAAGGTGAGATTCCACTTCATGACATTGCCTTTGGGTCTCAGTAGACCACATGTCTTCAGTAGAATTGAAAATGCTGATTTTGTGAAAGTGACAGACTAGTCTGATCTTTGTATAGACTAATGTAGTCTCCCCCCCCCCCCCCCCCCAACCTGCCTTCAAATCAAATTTTATTTGTCACATACACATGGTTAGCAGATGTTAATGCGAGTGTAGCGAAATGCTTGTGCTTCTAGTTCCGACAATGCAGTGATAACCAACAAGTAATCTAACTAACAATTCTAAAACTACTGTCTTATACACAGTGTAAGGGGATAAGGAATATGTACATAAGGATATATGAATGAGTGATGGTACAGAGCAGCATACAGTAGATGGTATCGAGTACAGTATATACATATGAGATGAGTATGTAGACAAAGTAAACAAAGTGGCATAGTTAAAGTGGCTAGTGATACATGTATTACATAAGGATGCAGTCGATGATGTAGAGTACAGTATATACGTATGCATATGAGATGAATAATGTAGGGTAAGTAACATTATATAAGGTAGCATTGTTTAAAGTGGCTAGTGATATATTTACATCATTTCCCATCAATTCCCATTATTAAAGTGGCTGGAGTTTGGTCAGTGTCAATGACAGTGTGTTGGCAGCAGCCACTCAATGGTGGCTGTTTAACAGTCTGATAGCCTTGAGATAGAAGCTGTTTTTCAGTCTCTCAGTCCCAGCTTTGATGCACCTGTACTGACCTCGCCTTCTGGATGATAGCGGGGTGAACAGGCAGTGGTTCGGGTGGTTGATGTCCTTGATGATCTTTATGGCCTTTCTGTAACATCGGGTGGTGTAGGTGTCCTGGAGGGCAGGTAGTTTGCCCCCGGTGATGCGTTGTGCAGACCTCACTACCCTCTGGAGAGCCTTACGGTTGAGGGCGGAGCAGTTGCCGTACCAGGCGGTGATACAGCCCGCCAGGATGCTCTCGATTGTGCATCTGTAGAAGTTTGTGAGTGCTTTTGGTGACAAGCCGAATTTCTTCAGCCTCCTGAGGTTGAAGAGGCGCTGCTGCGCCTTCTTCACGACGCTGTCAGTGTGAGTGGACCAATTCAGTTTGTCTGTGATGTGTATGCCGAGGAACTTAAAACTTGCTACCCTCTCCACTACTGTTCCATCGATGTGGATAGGGGGTGTTCCCTCTGCTGTTTCCTGAAGTCCACAATCATCTCCTTAGTTTTGTTGACGTTGAGTGTGAGGTTATTTTCCTGACACCACACTCCGAGGGCCCACACCTCCTCCCTGTAGGCCGTCTCGTCGTTGTTGGTAATCAAGCCTACCACTGTTGTGTCGTCCGCAAACTTGATGATTGAGTTGGAGGCGTGCGTGGCCACGCAGTCGTGGGTGAACAGGGAGTACAGGAGAGGGCTCAGAACGCACCCTTGTGGGGCCCCCGTGTTGAGGATCAGCGGGGAGGAGATGTTGTTGCCTACCCTCACCACCTGGGGGCGGCCCGTCAGGAAGTCCAGTACCCAGTTGCACAGGGCGGGGTCGAGACCCAGGGTCTCGAGCTTGATGACGAGCTTGGAGGGTACTATGGTGTTGAATGCCGAGCTGTAGTCGATGAACAGCATTGTATACAGTCCTTCTTCAGGTCAATGCGTTCCAGTAAGGGAATGAGGTAGGCTCCGCTCTTTCCTGTCCCTTCTATCTGTTCAGCTGTGGACATGGTAGTTTAGTAGGATGGAGGCTCTATAGCTGTATGGATCTGTAACTACTACAGTGTAGTTTAGTAGGATGGAGGCTGTATGGATCTGTAACTACTACAGTGTAGTTTATAGCCTGTTTTCCTACTCCAACCTGACTTGCGTCTGTCTTGTGGTCCATCTGTGGACATGGGTCCAACACATGGGTCCAACACATGGGTCCAACACATGGGTCCAACACATGGGTCCAACACATGGGTCCAACACATGGGTCCAACACATGGGTCCAACACATGGGTCCAACACATGGGTCCAACACATGGGTCCAACAGAGAGCTGTCCTGCAGGCTAGGACCTCTGTGTAGGCCTCTGTATGATATAATGCAGTGCCTTCGCTATTCAGACCCCTTTCTCCACATTTTGTTTGGTTACAGCCTTATTCTAAAATATATAGTTATTTTTAAATTCCCTAATTTATCTACACACAATACCCAATAATGACTAAGCAAAAACAGTTTCTTAGAATTTTTTTTCAAATGTAATAAACAAATTAAACGAAGTAACAAATTATTTACGTGAGTATTCAGATGCTTTGCTTTTAGACTTGAAATTAAGCTTTGGTGCTTCCTGTTTCCATTGATCGTCATGGAGATGTTTCTACTACTTGATTGGAGTCCACCTGTGGTAATTTCAATTGGAGTTGATTTGGAAAAGAACACACCTGTCTATATAAGGTCCCACAGTTGACAGTGAATGTCAGAGCAAAAACCAAGCCATGAGGTCAAAGGAATTGTCCGTAGAGCCCCGATACAGGATTGTGTTGAGGCACAGATCTGGGGAAGGGTACCAAAACATTTCTGGAGAAGGTCCCCAAGAACACAACGGCCTCCATTGTTAAATGGAAGTTTGGAACCACCAAGACACTTCATAGAGCTGGTTACCTGGCCAAACTGAGCAGTCAGGTAGAAGGGCCTTGGTCAGGGAGGTGACAAAGAACCTGATGGTCACTCTGACAGAGCTCCAGAGTTCCTCTGTGGAGATGGGAGAACCTTTTAAAGGTCAACGATCTCTGCAGCATACCACCAATCAGGCCTTTATGGTAGAGTGGCCTGATGAAATCCGCTTGGAGATTGCCAAAAGTCATCTGAAGGACTCAGACCATGAGAAACAAGATTCTCTGGTCTGATGAAACCAAGGTTGAACTCTTTGGCCTGAATGCCAAGCGTCACGTCTGGAGGAAACCTGGCACCATCCCTACAGTAAAGCATGGTGGGGGCAGCATCATGCTGTGGGGATGTTTTTCAGCGGCAGGGACTGGGAGAATAATCAGGATCAAGTGAAAGATGAACGGCGCAAAGTAAAGAGATATTTCATGACAACCTGTTCCAGAGCACTCAGGGCCTCAGACTGGGGCGAAGGTTCACCTTCCAAGAGGACAATGACCCTAAGCACACAGCCAAGACAATGCAGGAGTGGCTTCGGGACAAGTCTCAATGTCCTTGAGAGGCCCAGCCAGAGCCAGGACTTAAACCCGCTTGAACATCTCTTTAGTGACCTGAAAATAGCTGTGCAGCGACGCTCCCCATCCATCCTGACAGGGCTTGAGAAGATCTGCAGAGAAGAATGGGAGAAACTCTCCAAATACAGGTGTGCCAAGCTTGTAGTGTCATACCCAAGAAGACTGTTCCAGAATTCTTCCTATGACATTGAGTACACCATATCAGTCACTGGCTTCATCAATAAGTGCATCGATGATGTCGTCCCCACAGTGACCGTACATACCCCAACCAGAAGCCATGGATTATGAAATCCCGCTATGCCCTCCAACGAACCAGCTAACAGGCAAAGCATCAATACAGAACGAAGACTGGATTTGCCAACCGCCCCAACAGATCCACAGATGATGCAGTCCGTATTGCACTCCACACTGCCCTTTCCCACCTGGACAAAAGGAACACCTATGTGAGAATGCTGTTCATTGACTACAGCTCAGCGTTCAACACCATAGTTCCCTAAAAGCTCATCAGTAAGTTAAAAACCTTGGGACTAAACACCTCCCACTAAAGACCTCCCTCTACAATTGGATCCGGGACTTCCTGACGGGCTGCCCCCAGGTGGTAAGGATAGGTAACAACTAGTGATGAACCGAGATTACATTTCTGTCCTATAGCCCATATTTTCCTTGCCAAAAAAACGATGCCATGATCCAAACACACCAAGACAGTTGTGAAGAGGGCATGACCACACCTTTTCCCCCACAGGAGACTGAAAAGATTTGGCATGAGTCCTCAGATCCTCGAAGTATATAGCCTCCACATTGACTCTGTACCGTAATACCCTGTATATAGCCTCCACATTGACTTTGTACCAGTACCCCCTGTATATAGCCTCCACATTGACTCTGTACCGGTACCCCCTGTATATAGCCTCCACATTGACTCTGTGCCGGTACACCCTGTATATAGCCTCCACATTGACTCTGTACCGGTACCCCCTGTATATAGCCTCCACATTTACTCTGTGCCGGTACCCCCTCTATATAGCCTCCACATTGACTCTGTACCGGTACCCCCTGTATATAGCCTCCACATTGACTCTGTACCGGTACACCCTGTATATAGCCTCCACATTGACTCTGTACCGTAACACCCTGTATATAGCCTCCACATTGACTCTGTACCGTAATACCCTGTACATAGCCCCACATGACTTTGTATATAGCCTCCACATTGACTCTGTACCCCCTGTACCTCCACATTGACTCTGTGCCGGTACCCCTGTATATAGCCTCCACATTGACTCTGTACCGGTACCCCCTGTATATAGCCTCCACATTTACTCTGTGCCGGTACCCCCTCTATATAGCCTCCACATTGACTCTGTACCGGTACCCCCTGTATATAGCCTCCACATTGACTCTGTACCGTAACACCCTGTATATAGCCTCCACATTGACTCTGTACCGGTACACCCTGTATATAGCCTCCACATTGACTCTGTACCGTAACACCCTGTATATAGCCTCCACATTGACTCTGTGCCGGTACACCCTGTATATAGCCTCCACATTGACTCTGTACCGGTACCCCCTGTATATAGCCTCCACATTTACTCTGTGCCGGTACCCCCTCTATATAGCCTCCACATTGACTCTGTACCGGTACCCCCTGTATATAGCCTCCACATTGACTCTGTACCGGTACCCCCTGTATATAGCCTCCACATTGACTCTGTACTGTACCACCCTGTATATAGCCTCCACATTGACTCTGTACTGTAATACCCTGTATATAGCCTCCACATTGACTCTGTACCGTAATACCCTGTATATAGCCTCACTACTGTTTATGGTTCCTCATTAATAATTTATATTTTGAACTGCGTTGTTGGTTAAGGACTTGTAAGTAAGCAATTCACTGTATTTGGCGCATGTGCCAAGTGAAATGCTGATTTTGACTCAAGGTTTTAATGGCTGCCAAGGTGTTTCAACAAAGTACTGAGTAAAGGGACTTAATACATCTGTAAATCTGATATTTAAGTTTTCATTTTGTTAATACGTTTTATAAAATCAACTTTTTGTATTGTGATGTCATTGTGGGGTATTGTGATGTCATTGTGGGGTATTGTGATGTCATTGTGGGGTATTGTGATGTCATTGTGGGGTATTGTGATGTCATTGTGGGGTATTGTGGTATTGTGATGTCATTGTGGGGTATTGTGATGTCATTGTGGGGTATTGTGGTATTGTGATGTCATTGTGGGGTATTGTGATGTCATTGTGTGGTATTGTGATGTCATTGTGGGGTATTGTGATGTCATTGTGGGGTATTGTGATGTCATTGTGGGGTATTGTGATGTCATTGTGGGGTATTGTGATGTCATTGTGGGGTATTGTGATGTCATTGTGGGGTATTGTGATGTCATTGTGGGGTATTGTGATGTCATTGTGGGGTATTGTGATGTCATTGTGGGGTATTGTGATGTCATTGTGGGGTATTGTGGTATTGTGATGTCATTGTGGGGTATTGTGATGTCATTGTGGGGTATTGTGATGTCATTGTGGGGTATTGTGATGTCATTGTGGGGTATTGTGATGTCATTGTGGGGTATTGCGGTATTGTGATGTCATTGTGGTATTGTGATGTCATTGTGGTATTGTGATGTCATTGTGGGGTATTGTGATGTCATTGTGGGGTATTGTGATGTCATTGTGGGGTATTGTGATGTCATTGTGGGGTATTGTGATATTGTGATGTCATTGTGGGGTATTGTGATGTCATTGTCATTGTGGGGTATTGTGATGTCAGATTGTGAGGATTTATTTTATTGAATCCATTTTAGAATGTTGTATTGTGATGTCATGGAATGTGATGTCATTGTGGGAATGTAACATGTAATGGATTTTATGGGAATCCATTTTAGAATGTTGTAACGTGTAATGGAATGTGGAACAGAATGTAACATGTAATGGAATGTGGAACAGAATGTAACATGTAATGGAATGGGGAACAGAATGTAACATGTAATGGAATGGGGAACAGAATGTAACATGTAATGGAATGGGGAACAGAATGTAACATGTAATGGAATGGGGAACAGAATGTAACATGTAATGGAATGGGGAACAGAATGTAACATGTAATGGAATGGGGAACAGAATGTAACATGTAATGGAATGGGGAACAGAATGTAACATGTAATGGAATGGGGAACAGAATGTAACATGTAATGGAATGGGGAACAGAATGTAACACGTAATGGAATGTGGAACAGAATGTAACACGTAATGGAATGGGGAACAGAATGTAACACGTAATGGAATGGGGAACAGAATGTAACACGTAATGGAATGGGGAACAGAATGTAACACGTAATGGAATGGGGAACAGAATGTAACACGTAATGGAATGGGGAACAGAATGTAACACGTAATGGAATGGGGAACAGAATGTAACACGTAATGGAATGGGGAACAGAATGTAACATGTAATGGAATGGGGAACAGAATGTAACACGTAATGGAATGGGGAACAGAATGTAACACGTAATGGAATGGGGAACAGAATGTAACACGTAATGGAATGGGGAACAGAATGTAACACGTAATGGAATGGGGAACAGAATGTAACATGTAATGGAATGGGGAACAGAATGTAACATGTAATGGAATGTGTAAAAAGTCAAGGGGTGAATCAGCAAATATATGGTTCTCTCCTCCCCTAGCTATGGGCATCGTTCCCACCAGAGAACTGGCATTGCAGGTGAGCCAAATCTGTATCCAGATCAGCAAACACATGGGAGGGGTCAAAGTCATGGCCACAACGGGTGGCACCAACCTCCGCGATGACATCATGAGGCTCGACGAGACAGGTACATCACACCTGGCCAGGAGCCAGTTATTCAATTTAACAAGTCATCTTGACTTGAGTCTGAAATGTAACGGTGATGCTAGGCTTATGCTTCTCAATTGCGTTATTCTTTGCAGTTCACCTTGTGATTTGTTAATAATAATTCTAATCTTTTGTCTCTAGTACACGTTGTGATTGCCACCCCTGGGAGGATCCTGGACCTCATTAAGAAGGGTGTGGCCAAAGTCAATCAGGTTCAGATGATGGTTTTGGATGAGGTGAGCTGTGGTGTTAGTTTACCATGAGGTTCCTTTTAGTCCCGGTGTCTCTCAACAGAACTGTTACCTGGTTACTTTACCTGTCATTGGGCAACGTTAAATAGTCAACTGTAGATCCATTTATGTCCTTGTCTCTGCCCCCCCCCCAGGCAGACAAGCTGTTGTCCCAGGACTTTGTCGTGATGATGGAGGAGATATTGAGCTACCTGCCCAAACAGAGACAGATTCTGCTCTACTCTGCTACCTTCCCTCTCAGCGTGCAGAAGTTCATGGTAAATTCTGGATTCTGATTAATGGGGCCTTTTTTGGGGGCGGTTGGACTTTGTCTTAGATAGTTTTTAGTCTGCGTCTGTGAACAATGAAAGCCCTGTGTTGATTTCTACAGTCCTGCTGCATTGTGCAGTAAAACGCTTAAGTCGTTCATTTTTGACTCTAATAGAATATTAAAGGGCTTTCCATTGTCTTGCTTTGTATATTTTTGTTAGTTAAAATATTAATGGCGGACTAACGACACACAGCGGGACGTCTTCCTGCTTACAAACATCAACAACGTAGTCATGACGACCTCCATAAACAGTCTCAATGCATTTGTGACGTGAACTTGTTATTTCCTGTGTCTCAGAACTCTCACCTGTCCAAGCCCTACGAGATCAACCTGATGGAGGAGCTGACCCTGAAGGGGGTCACCCAGTATTATGCCTACGTTACAGAGAGACAGAAGGTCCACTGTCTCAACACGCTCTTCTCCAGGGTGAGTGCTGTCACTGTAACCCCTTGTACCCTGACCCTGAAGGGGGGGGGGTCATCCAGTATTATGCCTCGGTTACAGAGACATGGCCACTGTCTCAAGACATTTTCCAGGGTAGGTGCCCATCAACGGCCCCTAACTCCTACGCTACAGAGCAAAGCTGACTCTGCCGCCCCCTCAGCTGACTCTGCCGCCCCCTCAGCTGACTCTGCCGCCCCCCCTCAGCTGACTCTGCCCCCCAGCTGACTCTGCCCCCCTTCTCTCAACGTCTGAAGTTGTAGCTGACCCATTCGGCTGAGCGCTGCCCCCCCATTTTCCATGCGTCCTCAAGTTCTCAACCTTCTTAATATTAGGCACGTTGCTTTGCCTTACAACCAGAGGAGCCTACCTGGCTGGCATGAAAATGAACCACCTAAGTCTATCGACAGTTGTCACGGTGACCTCAAACAGTCTATTGAAATGGTTACCTGCATAGTGGAGTCTTTTTGTTTAGACATGTAGCTAGCTAAACACTGAACCGTAATCCCAACTCATGGCGTTACTACTCTGCAGGTAGCTAGCTAGCTAAACAGTGAACCATTATCCCAACTCATGGCGTTACTACTCTGCAGGTAGCTAGCTAGCTAAACAGTGAACCATTATCCCAACTCATGGCGTTACTACTCTGCAGGTAGCTAGCGAACATCAGGCTGTAACTAGCAATGCTAATGGATCTGAGATACGAAAACTATTAGTACACAGATCAAACATGTAACGTTAGCTAGCTAACAGTACGCTTTAACTTGAAAGGAAAAGGACATTCTGACAAAATTATTATCTGAATGTCGCTAGCTATACTCTTTACCTGTGTACATGGATGGATGTTTCTCCCTCTGTCTTATTGTGAAGGTGTAGACTATATTACATGGATTTATTGTGAAGGTGTAGACTATATTACATGGATTTATTGTGATGGTGTAGGTAGACTATATTACATGGATTTATTGTGATGGTGTAGGTAGACTATATTACATGGATTTATTGTGATGGTGTAGACTATATTACATGGATTTATTGTGATGGTGTAGACTATATTACATGGATTTATTGTGATGGTGTAGGTAGACTATATTACATGGATTTATTGTGATGGTGTAGGTAGACTATATTACATGGATTTATTGTGATGGTGTAGACTATATTACATGGATTTATTGTGATGGTGTAGACTATATTACATGGATTTATTGTGATGGTGTAGACTATATTACATGGATTTATTGTGATGGTGTAGACTATATTACATGGATTTATTGTGATGGTGTAGGTAGACTATATTACATGGATTTATTGTGATGGTGTAGGTAGACTATATTACATGGATTTATTGTGATGGTGTAGACTATATTACATGGATTTATTGTGATGGTGTAGGTAGACTATATTACATGGATTTATTGTGATGGTGTAGACTATATTACATGGATTTATTGTGATGGTGTAGACTATATTACATGGATTTATTGTGATGGTGTAGACTATATTACATGGATTTATTGTGATGGTTGTAGGTAGACTATATTACATGGATTTATTGTGATGGTGTAGACTATATTACATGGATTTATTGTGATGGTGTAGGTAGACTATATTACATGGATTTATTGTGATGGTGTAGGTAGACTATATTACATGGATTTATTGTGATGGTGTAGACTATATTACATGGATTTATTGTGATGGTGTAGGTAGACTATATTACATGGGTTTATTGGGCCAGTCACCAGAGGTGGCCTGTGGTTAGAGCATTGGGCCATTCACCAGCAGGTGGCCTAGTGGTTAGAGCATTGGGCCAGTCACCAGCAGGTGGCCTAGTGGTTAGAGCTTGGGCCAGTCACCAGCAGGTGGCCTATGGTTAGAGCATGGGCCAGTCACCAGCAGGTGGCCTGTGGTTAGAGTTGGGCCAGTCACCAGCAGGTGGCTATGGTTACATGGGCCATTTATGGTTAGTGATCACCAGTGGCCTAGTGGTTAGACTAGTCATTAGCAGGTGGCCTATTTAGAGCATTGGGCCAGTCACCAGCAGGTGGCCTGTGGTTAGAGCATTGGGCCAGTCACCAGCAGGTGGCCTATGGTTATTAGTCACCAGCAGGTGGCCTATGGTTATTGGGCCAGTCACCAGCAGGTGGCCTGTGGTTAGACATTGGGCCAGTCACCAGCAGGTGGCCTAGTGGTTATTGGGCCAGTCACCAGAGGTGGCCTGTGGTTAGACATATCATTACAGGTGGATTTATTGTGATCACCAGGGTGGCCTAGTGGTTAGAGCTAGTATTACATGGCCTAGTTGGGCCAGTCACCAGCACCAGCAGGTGGCCTAGGCATTGGGCCAGTCAGCCTTGGGCCAGTCACCAGCAGTGGTTAGAGCATTGGGCCAGTCACCAGCAGGTGGCCTAGTGGTTAGAGCATTGGGCCAGTCACC
The DNA here is from genome assembly GCF_034236695.1 of Oncorhynchus nerka. NCBI lineage: Eukaryota > Metazoa > Chordata > Actinopteri > Salmoniformes > Salmonidae > Oncorhynchus > Oncorhynchus nerka. The sequence goes on along the minus strand of NC_088409.1, from coordinate 101,122,007 downwards.
AGCAGGTGGCCTAGTGGTTAGAGCGTTGGGCCAGTCACCAGCAGGTGGCCTAGTGGTTAGAGCATTGGGCCAGTCACCAGCAGGTGGCCTAGTGGTTAGAGCATTGGGCCAGTCACCAGCAGGTGGCCTAGTGGTTAGAGCATTGGGCCAGTAACCGAAAGGTTGCTGGATCGAATCCCTGAGCTGACAAAGTAAAAATCTGTCTTTCTGCCCTTGAACCAAGGCAGGTAAACCACTGTTTCCCCAATTAAGCCGTTAATGTAAAAAATAATTTGTTCTTAACCGACTTGGCTAGTTAATTAAAGGTTAAATAAGTTAATTTTGTTTTAAATATGTGCCAAATACAACGGGTGTAGAAATTCTTTACTTACCCATAAATGGAGGATTGCAATGGAAAAGAGGTTTCAGAATAACAGCACTTCCTGGTTGGATTTTCCTCCGTTTTTGGCCTGCAGTATCAGTTCTGTTTTACTCACAGACAATATTTTGACAGTTTTGGAAACTTTAAGAGTTTTCTATCCTAATTTGCCAGTTATATGCATATTCTAACTTCTGGGCCTGAGAAATAGGCTGTTTACTTTGGGCATGTTTTTCGTCCAAACATCAAAATACTGTCCCCTAGTCTCAAGAGGTTTTAACCAACAATGTAGTTAAGAAAAATTACTTATGAAAGTATTTACTAAAATAAACTGAAGTACAAAATAAATAAACAGGAAAGTAACAAATAATTAAACAATAGCAAGACTATATACAGGGGGTACCGGTACAGAGTCAATGTGGAGGCTATATACAGGGGGTACCGGTACAGAGTCAATGTGGAGGCTATATACAGGGGGTACCAGTACTGAGTCAATGTGGAGGCTATATACAGGGTATTACGGTACAGAGTCAATGTGGAGGCTATATACAGGGTATTACAGTCAATGTGGAGGCTATATACAGGGTACAGAGTCAATGTGGAGGCTATATACAGGGTATTACGGTACAGAGTCAATGTGGAGGCTATATACAGGGGGTACGGTACAGAGTCAATGTGGAGGCTATATACAGGGTGTTACGGTACAGAGTCAATGTGGAGGCTATATACAGGGTATTACGGTACAGAGTCAATGTGGAGGCTATATACAGGGTATTACGGTACAGTCAATGTGGAGGCTATATACAGGGTATTACGGTACAGAGTCAATGTGGAGGCTATATACAGGGGTACTGGTACAGAGTCAATGTGGAGGCTATATACAGGGGTTACGGTACAGAGTCAATGTGGAGGCTATATACAGGGTATTACGGTACAGAGTCAATGTGGAGGCTATATACAGGGTATTACGGTACAGAGTCAATGTGGAGGCTATATACAGGGGGTACCGGTACAGAGTCAATGTGGAGGCTGTATACAGGGTATTATGGTACAGAGTCAATGTGGAGGCTATATACAGGGGGTACCGGTACAGAGTCAATGTGGAGGCTATATACAGGGTATTATGGTACAGAGTCAATGTGGAGGCTATATACAGGGGGTACCGGTACAGAGTCAATGTGGAGGCTATATACAGGGGGTACCGGTACAGAGTCAATGTGGAGGCTATATACAGGGTATTACGGTAGAGTCAATGTGGAGGCTATATACAGGGTATTACGGTACAGAGTCAATGTGGAGGCTATATACAGGGTATTACGGTACAGAGTCAATGTGGAGGCTATATACAGGGTATTACGGTACAGAGTCAATGTGGAGGCTATATACAGGGGGTACCGATACAGGGGGTACCGGTACAGAGCTATATACAGGGGGTACCGGTACAGAGTTACAGGTTAGTTGAGGTAAGATGTAGGTAGAGGTAAGTGACTATGCATAGATAATAACAGTAGTAGCAGCAGCAGAAAAATGGGAGGGTGGACAATTGATTAACTGTTCAGGAGTCTTATAGCTTTGGGAGTAGAACCTGATAACCCTTTTGGACCTAAACTTTGCGCTCTGGTACCGCTTGCCGTGGTTAGTAGAGATGTCTGACATGGGTCGCTGGAGTCTTTGACAATTCTTAGTGTCTGACACCACCTGGTATATACATTTTTTTATTCATACCAGGCGGTGATGCAACCAATCAGGATGCTCTCGATGGTGCAGCTGTGGAAGTTTTTGAGGATCCATGCCAAATCTTTTCAGTCTCCTGTGGGGGAATAAGTGTTGTCGTGCCCTCTTCACAGCTGTGTGTTTGGACCATGTTAGTTTGTCAACTTGAAGCTCTAAACCTGCTCCACTCCCCGTCGATGAGAATGGGGGCGTGCTCGGTCCTCTTTTTCCTGTAGTCCACAATGTTCTCCTCCTGCCTTAATCACATTGAGGGAGAGGTTGTTGTCCTGGCACCTCACTGCCAGGTCTCTGACATCCTCCCTATTGGCTGGGGTCGTGCTTAGGGTCGTTGTCTTGTTAGATGGTGAAACTTCGCTCCAGTTTGAGATCCTGAGCGCTCTGGAGCAGGTTTTCATCAAGGATCTCTCTGTACTTTGCTCCGTTCATCTTTCCTTCGATCCTAACTAGTCTCCCATTCCCTGCTGCTGAAAGAAATCCCCACAGCATGATGCTGCCACCACCATGCTTCACCGTAGTAATTGTGCCAGGATCCCTCCAATCTAGATTACACCAGAGTATCTTGTTTCTCATGGTCAGAGTCCATTAGGTGCCTTTGGCAATCTCCAAGCGGGCTGTCGTGTGCCTTTTACTGAGGAGTGGCTTCCATCTGGCCCCTACCATAAAGACCTGATTTAATGGAGTGCTATAGAGATTGCTGTCCTTCTGCAAGGTTCTCCCATCTCCACAGAGGAACTCGGGCGCTCTGTCAGTGACCATCAGGTTCTTGGTCACTTCCCTGACTAAGGCACTTCTCCCCCGATTGCTCAGTTTGGCCGGTCTGCCAGCTCTAGGAAGAGTCTTGGTGGTTCCAAACTTCTTCCATTTCAGAATGATGGAGGCCACTGTCACTGTGCTGCAGAAATGTTTTGGTACCCTTCCCCAGATCTGTGCCTCGACACAATCCTCTCTCGGAGCTCTACGGACAATTCCTTCAACCTCATGGCTTGGTTTTTGCTCTGACATGTACTGTCAAGTATGAGACCTTATATAGACAGGTGTGTGCCTTTCCAAATCATGTCCAATCAATTGAATTTACAACACAGGTGGACCCCAATCAAGTTGTAGAAACATCTCAATGATGATCAATGGAAACAGGATGCACCTGAGCTCAATTTAGTCTCACAGCAAAGGGTCTGAATACTTGTCACTTTTTTTTAAAATACATTTTCAAACATTTCTAAACCTGTTCTTGCTTTGTTATTATGGGGTATTGTGATGTTATAATGGTGTATTGTGATGTTATTATGGTGTATTGTGATGTTATTATGGTGTATTGTGATGTCATTATGGGGTATTGTGATGTCATTATGGGGTATTGTGATGTCATTATGGGGTATTGTGATGTCATTATGGTGTATTGTGTGTAGATGATGAAACAATCATTTCATCTCTTTTAGAATAAGGTTGTCACATAACGAAATGTTGGAAAATTGAAGGGGTCTGAAAACCAGCTGGAAAGTTAATGGAAGTGTAACTCATTTTAAATTCCTTATATTAAGCAAACCAGACCGCACCATTTTGTTTTTATTTACAGTTAGCCAGGGGCACAGTTTAACACTCAGACATCATTTACAAAGTGTGTGTTTAGTGAGTCCTCCAGATCAGAGACAGTAGGGATGACCAGGGATGTTCTCTGTTTAGTGAGTCCACCAGATCAGAGACAGTAGGGTTGACCAGGGATGTTCTCTGTTTAGTGAGTCCTCCAGATCAGAGGCAGTAGGGATGACCAGGGATGTTCTCTGTTTAGTGAGTCCTCCAGATCAGAGGCAGTAGGGATGACCAGGGATGTTCTCTGTTTAGTGAGTCCTCCAGACCAGAGGCAGTAGTGATGACCAGGGATGTTCTCTGTTTACTGAGTCCTCCAGACCAGAGGCAGTAGGGATGACCAGGGATGTTCTGTTTAGTGAGTCCTCCAGATCAGAGCCAGTATGGATGACCAGGGATTTTCTCTTGAAGTGTGTGAATTAGACCGTTTTCCTGTCCTGCTAAGCATTCAGTGTAGCGAGTGCTTTTGGGGTCATGGAATTATGTATGGCGTAAAATATGGCGCGTCTCGGCGGGGAAACACCTCATTGGGTCTAACGGTTGTCTTGTACAGAACTGCAGCTGTCAGATCCAAGGCACTCCTTCCTTACATTTGTTTAGGCCTAAAATGAAAACGTGTCCATTTGTGCATCTCAACTTAATTCATTTTAAATTCAGGCTTTTACAAAACTAAATGTGTGAACTCAAGGGGTGTGAATACTTCCTGAAGCCACTGTTTATATACTTGTATGTCTATTCAATTATAATCTACTGTTTCCTCTCTCCACTCAGCTCCACATCAACCAGTCTATAATCTGTTTCCTCTCCCCACTCAGCTCCACATCAACCAGTCTATAATCTGTTTCCTCTCTCCCCACTCAGCTCCAGATCAACCAGTCTATAATCTGTTTCCTCTCTCTCCACTCAGCTCCACATCAACCAGTCTATAATCTGTTTCCTCTCAGCTCCACATCAACCAGTCTATAATCTGTTTCCTCTCTCCACTCAGCTCTACATCAACCAGTCTATAATCTGTTTCCTCTCTCCACTCAGCTCCACATCAACCAGTCTATAATCTGTTTCCTCTTTCCACTCAGCTCCACATCAACCAGTCTATAATCTGTTTCCTCTCTCCCCACTCAGCTCCAGATCAACCAGTCTATAATCTGTTTCCTCTCTCCACTCAGCTCCACATCAACCAGTCTATAATCTGTTTCCTCTCTCTCCACTCAGCTCCACATCAACCAGTCTATAATCTGTTTCCTCTCTCCACTCAGCTCCAGATCAACCAGTCTATAATCTGTTTCCTCTCTCCCCACTCAGCTCCACATCAACCAGTCTATAATCTGTTTCCTCTCTCCACTCAGCTCCACATCAACCAGTCTATAATCTGTTTCCTCTCTCTCCACTCAGCTCCACATCAACCAGTCTATAATCTGTTTCCTCTCAGCTCCACATCAACCAGTCTATAATCTGTTTCCTCTCCCCACTCAGCTCCACATCAACCAGTCTATAATCTGTTTCCTCTCTCCACTCAGCTCCAGATCAACCAGTCTATAATCTGTTTCCTCTCTCCCCACTCAGCTCCACATCAACCAGTCTATAATCTGTTTCCTCTCTCCACTCAGCTCCACATCAACCAGTCTATAATCTGTTTCCTCTCTCTCCACTCAGCTCCACATCAACCAGTCTATAATCTGTTTCCTCTCAGCTCCACATCAACCAGTCTATAATCTGTTTCCTCTCCCCACTCAGCTCCACATCAACCAGTCTATAATCTGTTTCCTCTCTCCACTCAGCTCCACATCAACCAGTCTATAATCTGTTTCCTCTCTCCACTCAGCTCCACATCAACCAGTCTATAATCTGTTTCCTCTTTCCACTCAGCTCCACATCAACCAGTCTATAATCTGTTTCCTCTCTCCCCACTCAGCTCCAGATCAACCAGTCTATAATCTGTTTCCTCTCTCTCCACTCAGCTCCACATCAACCAGTCTATAATCTGTTTCCTCTCTCTCCACTCAGCTCCACATCAACCAGTCTATAATCTGTTTCCTCTCTCCACTCAGCTTCAGATCAACCAGTCTTTAATCTGTTTCCTCTCTCCACTCAGCTCCACATCAACCAGTCTATAATCTGTTTCCTCTCTCCACTCAGCTCCAGATCAACCAGTCTATAATCTGTTTCCTCTCTCCACTCAGCTCCAGATCAACCAGTCTATAATCTGTTTCTCCACATCCAACAACAGTCTATAATCTGTTTCCTCTCTCCACTCAGCTCCACATCAACCAGTCTATAATCTGTTTCCTCTCTCTCCACTCAGCTCCACATCAACCAGTCTATAATCTACTGTTTCCACTCAGCTCCACATCAACCAGTCTATAATCTGTTTCCTCTCTCTCCACTCAGCTCCACATCAACCAGTCTATAATCTGTTTCCTCTCAGCTCCACATCAACCAGTCTATAATCTGTTTCCTCTCAGCTCCACATCAACCAGTCTATAATCTGTTTCCTCTCAGCTCCACATCAACCAGTCTATAATCTGTTTCCTCTCTCCACTCAGCTCCACATCAACCAGTCTATAATCTGTTTCCTCTCTCCACTCAGCTCCACATCAACCAGTCTATAATCTGTTTCCTCTCTCCCCACTCAGCTCCACATCAACCAGTCTATAATCTGTTTCCTCTCTCTCCACTCAGCTCCACATCAACCAGTCTATAATCTGTTTCCTCTCTCTCCACTCAGCTCCACATCAACCAGTCTATAATCTGTTTCCTCTCTCCACTCAGCTCCAGATCAACCAGTCTATAATCTGTTTCCTCTCTCCACTCAGCTCCACATCAACCAGTCTATAATCTGTTTCCTCTCTCCCACTCAGCTCCACATCAACCAGTCTATAATCTGTTTCCTCTCTCCACTCAGCTCCACATCAACCAGTCTATAATCTGTTTCCTCTCTCCACTCAGCTCCAGATCAACCAGTCTATAATCTGTTTCCTCTCTCCCCACTCAGCTCCACATCAACCAGTCTATAATCTGTTTCCTCTCTCCACTCAGCTCCACATCAACCAGTCTATAATCTGTTTCCTCTCTCTCCACTCAGCTCCACATCAACCAGTCTATAATCTACTGTTTCCACTCAGCTCCACATCAACCAGTCTATAATCTGTTTCCTCTCTCCACTCAGCTCCACATCAACCAGTCTATAATCTGTTTCCTCTCTCCCCACTCAGCTCCACATCAACCAGTCTATAATCTGTTTCCTCTCTCCACTCAGCTCCACATCAACCAGTCTATAATCTACTGTTTCCACTCAGCTCCACATCAACCAGTCTATAATCTGTTTCCTCTCTCCACTCAGCTCCAGATCAACCAGTCTATAATCTGTTTCCTCTCAGCTCCACATCAACCAGTCTATAATCTGTTTCCTCTCTCCACTCAGCTCCACATCAACCAGTCTATAATCTGTTTCCTCTCTCTCCACTCAGCTCCACATCAACCAGTCTATAATCTGTTTCCTCTCTCCCCACTCAACTCCACATCAACCAGTCTATAATCTACTGTTTCCTCTCTCCACTCAGCTCCAGATCAACCAGTCTATAATCTGTTTCCTCTCTCCACTCAGCTCCACATCAACCAGTCTATAATCTGTTTCCTCTCTCCCCACTCAGCTCCACATCAACCAGTCTATAATCTACTGTTTCCACTCAGCTCCACATCAACCAGTCTATAAGCTCCACATCAACCAGTCTATAATCTGTTTCTCTCTCCACTCAGCTCCACATCAACCAGTCTATAATCTGTTTCCTCTCTCCACTCAGCTCCACATCAACCAGTCTATAATCTGTTTCCTCTCTCCACTCAGCTCCACATCAACCAGTCTATAATCTGTTTCCTCTCTCCCCACTCTGCTCCACATCAACCAGTCTATAATCTGTTTCCTCTCTCCACTCAGCTCCACATCAACCAGTCTATAATCTGTTTCCTCTCTCCACTCAGCTCCACATCAACCAGTCTATAATCTGTTTCCTCTCTCCACTCAGCTCCACATCAACCAGTCTATAATCTGTTTCCTCTCTCTCCACTCAGCTCCACATCAACCAGTCTATAATCTGTTTCCTCTCTCCCCACTCAGCTCCACATCAACCAGTCTATAATCTGTTTCCTCTCTCCCACTCAGCTCCACATCAACCAGTCTATAATCTGTTTCCTACTCAGCTCCACATCAACCAGTCTATAATCTGTTTCCTCTCTCCACTCAGCTCCACATCAACCAGTCTATAATCTGTTTCCTCTCTCCCACTCAGCTCCACATCAACCAGTCTATAATCTGTTTCCTCTCTCCCACTCAGCTCCACATCAACCAGTCTATAATCTGTTTCCTCTCTCCACTCAGCTCCACATCAACCAGTCTATAATCTGTTTCTCTCTCCTCAGCTCCACATCAACCAGTCTATAATCTGTTTCCTCTCAGCTCTCCACATCAGTCTATAATCTGTTTCCTCATCAATCAACAGTCTATAATCTGTTTCCTCTCTCTCCCACTCAGCTCCACATCAACCAGTCTATAATCTGTTTCCTCTCAGCTCCACATCAACCAGTCTATAATCTGTTTCCTCTCAGCTCCACATCAACCAGTCTATAATCTGTTTCCTCTCAGCTCCACATCAACCAGTCTATAATCTGTTTCCTCTCAGCTCCACATCAACCAGTCTATAATCTGTTTCCTCTCAGCTCCACATCAACCAGTCTATAATCTGTTTCCTCTCTCCCACTCAGCTCCACATCAACCAGTCTATAATCTGTTTCTCTCTCTCCCACTCAGCTCCAAACCAGTCTATAATCTGTTTCCTCTCTCCACTCAGCTCCACATCAACCAGTCTATAATCTGTTTCCTCTCTCCCCACTCAGCTCCACATCAACCAGTCTATAATCTGTTTCCTCTCTCTCACTCAGCTCCACATCAACCAGTCTATAATCTGTTTCCTCTCTCTCCACATCAACCAGTCTATAATCTGTTTCTCTCACATCAGCTCCACATCAACCAGTCTATAATCTGTTTCCTCTCTCCACTCAGCTCCACATCAACCAGTCTATAATCTGTTTCCTCTCAGCTCCACATCAACCAGTCTATAATCTGTTTCCTCTCTCCACTCAGCTCCACATCAACCAGTCTATAATCTGTTTCCTCTCTCCACTCAGCTCCACATCAACCAGTCTATAATCTGTTTCCTCTCTCTCCACTCAGCTCCACATCAACCAGTCTATAATCTGTTTCCTTCCACTCAGCTCCACATCAACCAGTCTATAATCTGTTTCCTCTCTCCCACTCAGCTCCACATCAACCAGTCTATAATCTGTTTCCTCTCTCCCCACTCAGCTCCACATCAACCAGTCTATAATCTGTTTCCTCTCTCCCCACTCAGCTCCACATCAACCAGTCTATAATCTGTTTCCTCTCTCCACTCAGCTCCACATCAACCAGTCTATAATCTGTTTCCTCTCTCCACTCAGCTCCACATCAACCAGTCTATAATCTGTTTCCTCTCTCTCCACTCAGCTCCACATCAACCAGTCTATAATCTGTTTCCTCTCTCCACTCAGCTCCACATCAACCAGTCTATAATCTGTTTCCTCTCTCTCCACTCAGCTCCACATCAACCAGTCTATAATCTGTTTCCTCTCTCTCCACTCAGCTCCACATCAACCAGTCTATAATCTGTTTCCTCTCAGCTCCACATCAACCAGTCTATAATCTGTTTCCTCTCTCTCCACTCAGCTCCACATCAACCAGTCTATAATCTGTTTCCTCTCTCTCTCCACTCAGCTCCACATCAACCAGTCTAGTTTCTCTCACTCCATCAACCAGTCTATAATCTGTTTCCTCTCTCCACTCAGCTCCACATCAACCAGTCTATAATCTGTTTCCTCTCTCCACTCAGCTCCACATCAACCAGTCTATAATCTGTTTCCTCTCTCCACTCAGCTCCACATCAACCAGTCTATAATCTGTTTCCTCTCTCCACTCAATCAACCAGTCTATAATCTGTTTCCTCTCTCTCCACTCAGCTCCACATCAACCAGTCTATAATCTGTTTCCTCTCTTTCCTCACTCCATCACATCAACCAGTCTATAATCTGTTTCCTCTCTCCACTCAGCTCCAGATCAACCAGTCTATAATCTGTTTCCTCTCTCCACTCAGCTCCACATCAACCAGTCTATAATCTGTTTCCTCTCTCCCCACTCAGCTCCACATCAACCAGTCTATAATCTGTTTCCTCTCTCCCCACTCAGCTCCACATCAACCAGTCTATAATCTGTTTCCTCTCTCCACTCAGCTCCACATCAACCAGTCTATAATCTGTTTCCTCTCTCCACTCAGCTCCACATCAACCAGTCTATAATCTACTGTTTCCACTCAGCTCCACATCAACCAGTCTATAATCTGTTTCCTCTCTCCACTCAGCTCCAGATCAACCAGTCTATAATCTGTTTCCTCTCTCCAGCTCCACATCAACCAGTCTATAATCTGTTTCCTCTCAGCTCCACATCAACCAGTCTATAATCTGTTTCCTCTCAGCTCCACATCAACCAGTCTATAATCTGTTTCCTCTCTCTCCACTCAGCTCCACATCAACCAGTCTATAATCTGTTTCCTCTCAGCTCCACATCAAGTCCAGTCCACATCATAAATCTGTTTCCTCTCAGCTCCACATCAACCAGTCTATAATCTGTTTCCTCAGCTCCACATCAACCAGTCTATAATCTGTTTCTCCAGCTCCACATCAACCAGTCTATAATCTGTTTCCTCTCTCCACTCAGCTCCACATCAACCAGTCTATAATCTGTTTCCTCTCTCCACTCAGCTCCACATCAACCAGTCTATAATCTGTTTCCTCTCTCCCCACTCAGCTCCACATCAACCAGTCTATAATCTACTGTTTCCACTCAGCTCCACATCAACCAGTCTATAATCTGTTTCCTCTCCCCACTCAGCTCCACATCAACCAGTCTATAATCTGTTTCCTCTCTCCACTCAGCTCCACATCAACCAGTCTATAATCTGTTTCCTCTCTCCTCTCAGCTCCAGATCAACCAGTCTATAATCTTCTGTAACTCGTCTCAGAGGGTGGAGCTGCTGGCCAAGAAGATATCTCAGCTGGGCTACTCGTGTTTCTACATTCATGCCAAGATGAGACAGGTCAGCCCAGGTCCTAGTGCACTGCCTCCTCACTACCCCAGGAGCAGCTGACTAAGCTTAGTATCCCAAATGGACCCTACGTAGTGCACTACTTTAGACCAGAAGCCCTATGGGTAGTGCACAACTTTAGACCAGAAGCCCTATGGGTAGTGCACTACTTTAGACCAGAAGCCCTATGGGTAGTGCACTACTTTAGACCAGAAGCCCTATGGGTAGTGCAATTACTTTAGACAGAAGCCCTATGGGTAGTGCACTATTTATAGAATAGGGGGCCATTTGGGATGCCTCATAGCTGTTGATCAGATGTCAGCTTGTTTACCTCTGGTTTATGCTGATGAGATGGCTCAGCTCGGGCCCCAGTCTTTGCGTCGACCGGGCTCGGGCCCCAGTCTTTGCGTCGACCGGGCTCGGGCCCCAGTCTTTGCGTCGACCGGGCTCGGGCCCCAGTCTTTGCGTCGACCGGGCTCGGGCCCCAGTCTTTGCGTTTTTATTAGGAGAACAAGCCTTTCTTTGGACCAGATTAGACTGTACCAGACTTTCATTCTGTTTTGACCCGACCCAACATCTCCATGGTTAAGTTAGTCTGAAAACCGCTAGTCTACTCGTCTGTCTCTCTACAGGAGCACCGTAACAGAGTGTTCCATGACTTCAGAAACGGGCTCTGCCGGAACCTGGTCTGCACAGACCTCTTCACAAGAGGTATTGATATTCAGGCGGTGAATGTGGTGATCAACTTTGACTTCCCCAAGCTGGGCGAGACGTACCTGCATCGCATCGGCAGATCTGGTGAGAACCTCGTCTTTTCTCAAGCGGGGACTTGATAAATGTCATTTGAAGGAAGGTCTTGGCATTTTTTAACCTCGATTACTCCACCCCCCTCAGGTCGTTTTGGTCACCTGGGTCTGGCCATCAACCTGATCACATACGATGATCGCTTCAATCTGAAGGGCATCGAGGAGCAGCTGGGAACAGAGATCAGACCCATCCCCGGCTGCATAGACAAGAGTCTGTACGTCGCAGAGTACCACACTGAGAACGGAGAGGTCAAGCTGTGAGGTGGAGGACGAACAGAGGTGAAGGTGGGAGGTGAAGGTGGGAGGTGGAGGTGGGAGGTGGAGGTGGGAGGTGAAGGTGGGAGGTGAAGGTGGGAGGTGAAGGTGGGAGGTGAAGGTGGGAGGTGAAGGTAGGGGGTGGGAGGCATTGCTTGGAAACGAACCGTATTTATTTAACTGGACAAGTTCTTTGAGATTGACATGTAATTTTTTTGAGGAATGCTTAACAAGTAAAATGTCAGCTACTAAACATGTTCATGGGTTTGAGATCGTTTGTACTCACTGAAAGCAGGAGGAGAAATGTTTGACTAGTCATACTAAACACAACAGCGATACTGTTTCTCTCCTCTGCAGATCAGATGAGACCCCCGTCCCCGTCGCCCCTCCCTTCTGTGTCCTGGACTATTTTTTTTTTTTGTCTTTTTTGTTGTTGTTGGATATCTAACTTCCCGTCTGTCGGTCTTCCTTCCTGTTTTTGGGTGCCACCTCATGGAAACGTGTACGATCTGTGAGGGACAACAAACCCGCAGAGGAACTCATGATGTCCCTGTTCTAGGGTCCTCTCTCTGCTGCGATGCACTGAAGACTACGACCTCCTACAGTACTGGGAGGAGGAAGGCAGGGAACGTGGAGAACTGTCTTTCAATGGAAATGGATTTGATCATTTCCATCTTTCTCCTGCTCCAATCTACCCTGAACACTGCCTGCCAGTCAGCACTTACCCCTCCGGCCCCTCCCTCCTCTCCCTGCCCGGCCCCTCCCTCCTCTCCCTGCCCGGCCCCTCCCTCCTCTCCCTGCCCGGCCCCTCCCTCCTCCTCTCCCTGCCCGGCCCCTCCCTCCTCCTCTCCCTGCCCGGCCCCTCCCTCCTCCTCTCCCTGCCCGGCCCCTCCCTCCTCCTCTCCCTGCCCGGCCCCTCCCTCCCTCCTCTCCCCTGCCCGGCCCCTCCCTCCCTCCTCTCCCTGCCCGGCCCCTCCCTCCGGCCCCTCCCTCCCTCTCCCTGCCCGGCCCCTCCTCCCCTGCCCGGCCCCTCCCCCGGCCCCTCCTCCTGCCCGGCCCCTCCCTCCCTGCCCGGCCCCTCCCTCCTCCCGGCCCCTCTCCCTCCCTCCCGGCCCCTCCTCTCCCTGCCCGGCCCCTCCCCTCCTCTCCCTCCCTCCCTCCTCCTCTCCCTGCCCGGCCCCTCCCTCCTCCTCTCCCTGCCCGGCCCCTCCCTCCTCTCCTCCCGGCCCCTCCCTCCTCCTCTCCCTGCCCGGCCCCTCCCTCCTCCTCTCCCTGCCCGGCCCCTCCCTCCTCCTCTCCCTGCCCGGCCCCTCCCCTCCTCTCCCTGCCCGGCCCCTCCCTCTCCCTGCCCGGCCCCTCCTCTCCCTGCCCGGCCCCTCCTCTCCCTGCCCGGCCCCTCCCCTGCCCGGCCCCTCCCTCCCTCCTCCTCTCCCCTGCCCGGCCCCTCCTCCCTCCCTCCTCCTCTCCCTGCCCGGCCTCTCCCTCCCTCCTCTCCCTCTCCCCTCCCTCCTCCTCTCCCTGCCCGGCCTCTCCCTCCCTCCTCCTCTCCCTGCCCGGCCTCTCCCTCCCTCCTCCTCTCCCTGCCCGGCCTCTCCCTCCCTCCTCCTCTCCCTGCCCGGCCCCTCCCTCCCTCCTACCTTTCCTATCCACCTCCTTTATGTTGTCCTTTTGTTTGTAGCTCTTTGTATGAAGTGCCTTAACAAGCAGCTTGTTCTGAAGTAATAACCCGTCCGTCTCTATGTGGAAACATCCGTCCACCCACGGTGTTACTCATCACGTAACATCACTTTATGTTCCACACGTTGAATCAACACCCATCCTACCACTTTTGATGTTCAGTAAGACACATTGCATCAAGGTTTAGGTCGTTTTTCTATAGTTGGATGGAGGGTGGATGAAATATGTTCTGCTGCTGGCTTGGCTGCAGGTCCCCAGAATATTGACAAGTATATATGAAGATAATCCACGGCAGAGAAAGGCCCTGGATGAAGATGACAGCTCAACAAGCAGGATGTTTAGAGGCTCCTATTAGAACACAGACTAGTTCATTAGGATCCTCCCCCTCCAGCTTCACAATCAGAACACTAAGAACTGATCTATTCTAGAACTGGAACGTTAAGTAGCTCCACCCTCCGCGGAGTGTCCGGGGGTTTCCTTCCTGATTCTAGAACTGGAACGTGAAGTAGCTCCACCCTCCGCGTAGTGTCCGGGGGTTTCCTTCCTGATTCTAGAACTGGAACGTTAAGTAGCTCCACCCTCCGCGGAGTGTCCGGGGGTTCCTTCCTGTTTGGGAGGACTTATCTACCTACCGTACGATGCAAACGAGAAGAAATGGGTGTTGTTGCAGTTTTGACGTTCTTCTGGGTGGGCAGTTGGTCCCTCCACTTTATTCTCCTTGACGTGCCACAGCTAAACCACCTTGGCACCCTGTACACTTTGTAAATACTTGATTTGATTTTTAATAATATTGTTTTAAGAACCAGTTTAAACGGCTGGTTGACATGTTGAGGATGACGATGTGAGCTGATGCATCTTTATGTTTTGATATTTTTTCCCTTTTTTTATTTTTTTTTTTTTAAACCCCCTTCACAGAATGAGCTGCAACGACGATGGCCTGTTTAGTCAGTGAAGTTCTGATTTCTAGAAGAGCGCTCTGTGTGTTCGGCTGTAGTCTACGGCCATTTAATTGTCACATTGTGTATGATGAAATGTGTTCCTTGTGCTTTTAGCCAAAGCACAGATTAAACCACAGTTTCACCCTTGACATTTAATAATCAATGCAGTTGTTCGACCCTGTTACGTTTAAGTTTAGATGTATTGTTTAAATAAATATTCCTCTATTTTCCTTCCTGTGTTGACAGGATGTCCCTCTAGACAGGTGGAATAACGATCAGAGCAGCATAATGTTAATTTCATCACCAGCCTTTCCTCCTTCGACTGACTCAACAAGCCACTCCCCACAATCCCTGCAAAGAGAGTGACTGTTATTATTATTATAAAAAAAAGGTAAATGAATATTGTATCATGTAGTTGAAGCAACTTGCTGCAGTGCAGCTCAAATTGGCTCTGAGGAGTGATGACGTATATGATCTACACTATAGATGTATATGAATGGGTATCTGATCTACACTATAGATGTATATGAATGGGTATCTGATCTACACTATAGATGTATATGAATGGGTATCTGATCTACACTATAGATGTATATGAATGGGTATCTGATCTACACTATAGATGTATATGAATGGGTATCTGATCTACACTATAGATGTATATGAATGGGTATCTGATCTACACTCTAGATGTATATGAATGGGTATCTGATCTACACTCTAGATGTATCTGATCTACACTCTAGATGTATATGAATGGGTATCTGATCTACACTCTAGATGTATATGAATGGGTATCTGATCTACACTATAGATGTATATGAATGGGTATCTGATCTACACTATAGATGTATCTGATCTACACTATAGATGTATCTGAATGGGTATCTGATCTACACTATAGATGTATATGAATGGGTATCTGATCTACACTATAGATGTATATGAATGGGTATCTGATCTACACTATAGATGTATCTGAATGGGTATCTGATCTACACTCTAGATGTATCTGAATGGGTATCTGATCTACACTCTAGATGTTATGTTGGTCTGTGTGATCGGCAATGGGGACGTCACTATAGCTGCAAGTATTAGACAACATTACACATTTTTATCTTTCTTCCCTCACGTTAAACAGTTGCTTTGTATCTGAACAAACCATCAGACCCCTCAATGTAGCAGGGGAAAAAAGTGTTTCTGTGCATCACGCAAGTCAACTGGTTAGAATTACACACCGTTTTTTGTTTTGTGTTGTACAATATGAGGTTAGATCCTCGGTGGTGTGGACGCACTGCGTTTCAGTGAGTTACTATGGTGACAAGTAACAGGCCAACACACCGACTGCTAGGCCGTCCCTCTACTGAAACCGGCCTGCTGGACTACAGATGTGTTTCCTTTTGTTTTAACCCTAAACAGGAGGATAATAGACTTGCAGTTTGGGAGGGGAGGGGGGGCGTATTAAAAACCATGTGTTGCCCTCTTTACACCAGAGTTGGGTGAAGGATCCCTGTCTGAGTTGAGGTGAAAAGGCCTTGAAGAATTTCTGTTGTCTGCCACATGGAGAATATTAGAGCTTTAAGCTACAGCAGCTCTGAGCATCTAGGGGTGTCTTCTGGGGAGGGGGTGTCTTCTGGGGAGGGGGGGTGTCTTCTGGGGAGGGGGTGTCTTCTGGGGAGGGGGTGTCTTCTGGGGAGGGGGGGTGGGCTATCTCCTGGGAGTGGGGGAGGATTGGGAGGGGGGAGGGGTGTCTCTGGTCTTCTGGGGGGAGGGGTGTCTTCTGGGGAGGGGGGTGTCCTGGTCTTCTGGCCCTGGGGAGGGGTGTCTTCTGGGGAGGGGGGTGTCTCCTGGGGGTGGGGGAGGATCTTCTCTTGGCCCTGGGGAGGATTGGGAGGGGTGTCTCTTGGGGAGGATTGGGAGGGTGTGTCTCTTGGGGAGGATTGGGAGGGTGTCTCTTGGAGTTGTCTTCTGGCCCTTGGGAGGGGTGGGGGGGATTGGGAGGGTGTCTTCTGGCCATTGGGAGGGGTGTCTTCTGGCCCTTGGGAGGGGGATTGGGAGGGTGTCTTCTGGCCCGGGGAGGGGGATTGGGAGGTGTGTCTCCTGGCCATGAAAGGGGGTGGGGGATTGGGAGGGGTGTCTCTTGGGGAGGATTGGGAGGGGTTGTCTCTTGGGGAGGATTGGGAGTGTCTCTTGGGGAGGATTGGGAGGGGGTGTCTCTTGGGGAGGAGTGGGAGGGGTGTCTCTTGGAGGATTGTGTCTTCTAGCCCTGGGGGGGGTTCTTCTGGCCCGGTGGGGGGGATTGGGAGGGGTGTCTTCTGGCCATTGGGAGGGGTGTCTTCTGGCCCTTGGGAGGGGTGATTGGGGAGGGTGTCTTCTGGCCCGGGGAGGGGGATTGGGAGGTGTGTCTCCTGGCCATGAAAGGGGGGGGGGGGATTGGGAGGGGTACTTCTGGCTATGAGAGAGGGGGGGATTGGGAGGGGTGTCTCTTGGCCATGGGGGGGGGGGGGGATTGGGAGGGGTACTTCTGGCTATGAGAGAGGGGGGGATTGGGAGGGGTGTCTCTTGGGGAGGATTGGGAGGGGTGTCTCTTGGGGAGGATTGGGAGGGGAGGATTGGGAGGGGTGTCTCTTGGGGAGGATTGGGAGGGGTGTCTCTTGGGGAGGATTGGGAGGGGTGTCTCTTGGGGAGGAGTGGGAGGGGTGTCTCTTGGAGGATTGTGTCTTCTAGCCCTGGGGGGTTCTTCTGGCCCGGTGGGGGGGGATTGGGAGGGGGTGTCTTCTGGCCATTGGGAGGGGTGTCTTCTGGCCCTTGGGAGGGGTGATTGGGGAGGTGTCTTCTGGCCCGGGGAGGGGGGGATTGGGAGGTGTGTCTCCTGGCCATGAAAGGGGGTGGGGGGATTGGGAGGGGTACTTCTGGCTATGAGAGAGGGGGGATTGGGAGGGGTGTCTCTTGGCCATGGGGGGGGGTGGGGGATTGGGAGGGGTACTTCTGGCTATGAGAGAGGGGGGGATTGGGAGGGGTCACTCCTGGCCATGATGGGGGGTTGGGAGGCTCCTGGGGATGGGGAGGTCATGGCTTTTGGTATTGTATTTTCTAAACTTTCCCCAGATCAACCTCTGTTCAGGTTGTGTTTAGCTGTTCCATGTTGCTTTGGGGATCCCTGAAAACAAGATGGTGAGATGCTCTTTCTGTTTCTCTTTTCCGATGACAAATATTGGATGTCTACAAATGTGTGTATCTACATGCTGTTGTCAAAAAGAAATTCAATCTGTACCAAGTTGAACTACAGTGTTGGGAGAATGTACATGCTGTGGTCTTTCTGCTTTGTCATTGGTTGGGACTGTGACCCCTGCTTTGTCATTGGTTGGGACTGTGACCCCTGCTTTGTCATTGGTTGGGACTGTGACCCCTGCTTTGTCATTGGTTTGGACTGTGACCCCTGCTTTGTCATTGGTTGGGACTGTGACCCCTGTTTTCTCTGGTCTATTGTAGACCCAGAATAAAACGCATCTAGTTTTTGGGATGGTTTTTAAGGTTTATATTGGAAAGGGTGGGCCACTGCAGGAAGGGCCGTTACACATTTAAAGTGACTAGATGAGAGAACAGGGTCAAACCAGGGTCAAACCACAGGCACTTTGGCAGCTGCCTGGTTTTATATTTACTGTATGTTTCAGCCCCACTGGCAGCTGTAGCCACAGCCCGTCCCCTAGGTCATCTGTCCTAGTCCCCTAGCTCTTCTGTCCTAGTCCCCTGGGTCCATCTATCCTAGTCCCCTGGGTCCATCTATCCTAGTCCCCTGGGTCCATCTATCCTAGTCCCCTGGGTCCATCTATCCTAGTCCCCTAGGTCATCTGTCCTAGTCCCCTAGGTCATCTGTCCTAGTCCCCTAGGTCATCTGTCCTAGTCCCCTAGCTCTTCTGTCCTAGTCCCCTAGCTCTTCTGTCCTAGTGTCCTGGGTCCATCTATCCTAGTGTCCTGGGTCCATCTATCCTAGTGTCCTGGGTCCATCTATCCTAGTGTCCTGGGTCCATCTATCCTAGTGTCCTGGGTCCATCTATCCTAGTGTCCTGGGTCCATCTATCCTAGTGTCCTGGGGCCATCTGTCCTAGTCCCCTGGTCCCATCTGTCCTAGTCCCCTGGTCCCATCTGTCCTTGTCCCATCTGTCCTTGTCCCATCTGTCCTTGTCCCCTGGTCCCATCTGTCCTTGTCCCCTGGTCCTATCTGTCCTTGTCCCATCTGTCCTTGTCCCCTAGCCCATCTGTCCTAGTTCCCTAGCCCATCTGTCCTAGTTCCCTAGTCCTGGTGCACAAGCCATAGGGCTCTGGTCAAATGTAGTGCACTACATAAATAATTGGGGTGCTATTTGGCAAGCAGCCTATGACATGCTCTCATTTTACCATAACTCTAGTGTGATTGGTTGTGGCTGTCCCTCCCAGTGGAGTCTGGTTTCTGATCTTGAAGGAGGAGACGAGGAGCATCTTGCATTTTTTTTTTTTTTTAAGATTAATTTAAATTGGATATATGATACACCAGGAAATGGTCTCCTCCTTCAAGGGTTTTTATTTTGGGGTGGGAGGGTTACTACAAGCTGCCCTGATGCATCGATAACACCTCCCTTGATGTGACACCACGTCCCCCTCCAGTATCAACCCCTAACCGTACCCCCCTCGGCGCTAGCCTGGTTGGCAGTCTGTTCCTGCCCATTCCAACTCCTTATGGATTTGTTAGGTTTTGGAGTGATGAGTAGGGCCAGGGCAGAAACAGCTCTTTGACCAGGCTCTCCTCTAACCTTGTGCAGGTCTGACATGACATGGCAGGACAGGTGTAGGTGAAGCTCTGTAGCTGTTTGGGGTGGAGCTTCACCTAAAATCTACATCGTTCTGTCAAGATGTACAACCAGGAGGAAGCCAGGGATTGGTTCTGGACAGGGTTGTACACTATTGTTGGAAAATGTTGTCTTGTAAGATCACTAGCATGTCAGGGAGGGTTGGAGAGGAGATCTTATCAAGTCTTTAAATGGCTCCCTACTCCCTATATAGTGCACTACTTTAGACCAGAGGTCTATGTTAGTAGTGCGCTATGTAGGGAGTAGGATTCCATTTGGATGCAGTGGCGGATGCCTCTGACTAGATGTGTCAGTTTTATTTCTGGGTGGGATGGATGTGTCCCGGGGGGGGGGATACTGTTAAGATATTTAAACAATTAGAATATCCACAAGCAAGGTTCTGGGTAGACAACTTGTTTCATATAACTGTTCCCTTTAAATTTGGACCATTTTTTTTATTTTGTAACTCGATGTCAGTTGGATTAGAAGTTAAAAATTCAAAACCAAATTTAAGTGAAAGAAAGCATTTACATTTTTGGGAATTGGCTGTTTCTCAGTGGAGCTGTGTTTAAATAATAATAAATAAATAAATGTCTTCTGTGTCGTGGTCCCGATGGTTCATATCAGAAATGACACTTTTGGTTGAAAAATAAAGCTCACTGAAATCCTTCTGTTTCCTGTTTTTATTTCTTCAAGCATTACCTTGGGTTCTTTGGCAACTAAACCCTTGATATACTTACCCAGAGTCAGAGGAACTACTGGATACCATTTCTATAAATTATATCAACAAGTTCCTCTGACTCTGGGGAGGTTATAGATAAAGGGCCTCATTGCCAAAATCACAAATTATCACTTTAATCTATTGATTTGTTTCTATTAACTTCTACAATTTAGTTATGAAACTGGTGAGAACCATGACTGGTCGTTTCTAATCCAACCTAAAATGTAAATAATCAATCAAATTTAAGACTGAATTTACTGTGTTCAATAGTGGATTAAAACGACGTGAAGCGCGTTCCAGGTCACCAAAACACCTGTCCACCCTGAGTGACACTTCCAAAGAACAGCCGTACTTCTTCATTTCTCCATTGAAAAACATCAACCAATTTGTAGACTGTTGACATCTAGTGGAAGCCAGAGGAACTGCAAGCAGGTTCCTACTAAACAGGGCTTTCAATAGAAAACCAATGGGGAAATACTATGACCTCAATTTTGTCCTTGGGGTTTTGCCTGCCCAATCAATTGTTATACTCACAGACAGTATTTTAACAGTTTTAGAAACTTTAGAGTTTTCTATCCAAATCTACCAATTATATGCATATCCTAGCTTCTGGGCCTGAGTAACAGGCAGTTTAATTTGGGCGCTTTTCATCCAGATGTGAAAATACTGCCCCCTAGCCTTAAGAGGGACACTACTGTGAAGGGTTAGTAGTGACTAACCATGACTCACTGGCCCGAATGGCATCCTATTCCCTATATGTAGTGCATTTATAGAGAAAAGGGTTCCATTTTGGACTAGTATTGAGCGATGAACCTATTTTATTTTTTTACTAATTGACCAACAGCAGTTCAATGCTTTGAATAAAAAATGTTTAAGTTAAATTAAGTCTGCGTGATACGCAGTTTCTCTCGATCAAAACCCCAACTCTGCGATCTAGTCGGAAGTTGTAGTGTCCAACAGGCCAACATTATATGTAGTTTAGTCAAGAAAACATGGTAATTAACTACAATGACCATAATCCATTGCGTTCCTATTTGTCCAGTCTGTTTCTTTTATGCCTGCTATGTAAGAGACTGAAGAATGTGTGATCAAGAGGGATCTCTACCTGAAAATACATCATCTACACAAGTGATTGATAGTTGGTTTTCCGCAGTCTTAAAAGTAGGCTTTATTTTGGAGCAAATTGTGATTTATTTTGTAATGACCGTGGAGACAGCAGCTCTATAGAGATCAGATGACTTGGGATGAAATCAGGCATCAAATAAACGTACACTGAAATATTTTATTAAACTGACGTGAGTTAATGATGGTTACGTAATGAGCAGTCATTCACTACTATCATGGGACTTATTATTTTATTCCGTGTTCAACCTACATAATGCATTGTGTATTTAACTTTAAACACTTTTGTGTATTTAAATATACATCTTGTAATAATTGAACTGAAACCGGCCTTTTTAAAAAGCACCAATCGCTCATCTCCATTTGGGACAGATATTATCGCTCAGGACCGCTATAACTGTAAGGGATCTCATCCTGTTATTTCCCCTCTTTCAATTGGATAGGGAATGTGTTACGTGATCGACAATGTGCCCTTTGACCTGTATGTAATTCTAGATAAGTGCTGGGGCTCCTCGCCCATTTTGAGTTCCTTCTAAACATGAGAGTGTTTCTAGCAGCAGTCATGTGTTTGTGCCTCTGTTTGGTGCTGTTCCTCTGTCCTCTCTACTCGTGTGCCTTACCACCACCTTGTGACAGGTAACATTTGTTGCTACCTTCATTTCTTTGGGGGGCTCTTTTATGAACCTATTATGAATGATCTTGAACCATGTTGCTCTGTTATTCGAAAGCTGAACTTTGGTTCCTGGGGAAGTGTGTTTATGACTCGGGATTGATGCATGGCGTTCTGATAGAACTCAGCAAAATGTCATTGAGGTTGGATTTGCTCTATTCAAAGAGGCTTAAACATTAACACAGTCCTGAGAAATTGGACTTGATTGGGATTTTAAATTTGATTAAGACCTGCATCTTCTGTAATATCGGTTTGATGCAGGTTATTCTATGGGTGTTCATCCAGATAACATTTTATTTCATGATTAACTCCTCAGTGAGATCTACTGTTATGGGGACATCCTGAGGCAGGTTCAGACCGCCAAACTGTTTGATGATGACAAACACTTTGTGGATATGAAGCTGAAGTCAGCCCCTGGTAAGTCTAGTAGGGGAATCAGTCAGCCCCTGGTAAGTCTGGTAGGGGAATCAGTCAGCCCCTGGTAAGTCTGGTAGGGGAACCAGTCAGCCCCTGGTAAGTCTGGTAGGGGATTCAGTCAGCCCCTGGTAAGTCTAGTAGGGGAACCAGTCAGCCCCTGGTAAGTCTAGTAGGGGAATCAGTCAGCCCCTGGTAAGTCTGGTAGGGGAACCAGTCAGCCCCTGGTAAGTCTGGTAGGGGAACCAGTCAGCCCCTGGTAAGTCTCTCGTAGGGGAATCAGTCAGCCCCTGGTAAGTCTGGTAGGGGAATCAGTCAGCCCCTGGTAAGTCTGGTAGGGGAATCAGTCAGCCCCTGGTAAGTCTCTTGTAGGGGAATCAGTCAGCCCCTGGTAAGTCTCTTGTAGGGGAATCAGTCAGCCCCTGGTAAGTCTGGTAGGGGAATCAGTCAGCCCCTGGTAAGTCTCTTGTAGGGGAATCAGTCAGCCCCTGGTAAGTCTAGTAGGGGAATCAGTCAGCCCCTGGTAAGTCTAGTAGGGGAATCAGTCAGCCCCTGGTAAGTCTTGTAGGGGAACCAGTCAGCCCCTGGTAAGTCTAGTAGGGGAACCAGTCAGCCCCTGGTAAGTCTGGTAGGGGAATCAGTCAGTCTAGTAGGGGAACCAGTCAGCCCCTGGTCAGTCTAGTAGGGGAACCAGTCAGGCCCTGGTAAGTCTAGTAGGGGAACCAGTCAGCCCCTGGTAAGTCTAGTAGGGGAACCAGTCAGCCCCTGGTAAGTCTAGTATGGGAACCAGTCAGCCCCTGGTAAGTCTAGTAGGGGAATCAGTCAGCCCCTGGTAAGTCTGGTAGGGGAATCAGTCAGCCCCTGGTAAGTCTGGTAGGGGAATCAGTCAGCCCCTGGTCAGTCTGGTAGGGGAACCAGTCAGCCCCTGGTAAGTCTCTTGTAGGGGAATCAGTCAGCCCCTGGTAAGTCTCTTGTAGGGGAATCAGTCAGCCCCTGGTAAGTCTCTTGTAGGGGAATCAGTCAGCCCCTGGTAAGTCTAGTAGGGGAATCAGTCAGCCCCTGGTAAGTCTTGTAGGGGAATCAGTCAGCCCCTGGTAAGTCTAGTAGGGGAATCAGTCAGCCCCTGGTAAGTCTGGTAGGGGAATCAGTCAGTCTAGTAGGGGAACCAGTCAGCCCCTGGTCAGTCTAGTAGGGGAACCAGTCAGGCCCTGGTAAGTCTAGTAGGGGAACCAGTCAGCCCTGGTAAGTCTAGTAGGGGAACCAGTCAGCCCCTGGTAAGTCTAGTATGGGAACCAGTCAGCCCCTGGTAAGTCTAGTAGGGGAATCAGTCAGCCCCTGGTAAGTCTAGTAGGGGAATCAGTCAGCCCCTGGTAAGTCTGGTAGGGGAATCAGTCAGCCCCTGGTCAGTCTAGTAGGGGAACCAGTCAGCCCCTGGTAAGTCTTGTAGGGGAATCAGTCAGCCCCTGGTCAGTCTAGTAGGGGAATCAGTCAGCCCCTGGTCAGTCTAGTAGGGGAACCAGTCAGCCCCTGGTCAGTCTAAGGGGAACCAGTCAGCCCCTGGTAAGTCTCATAGGGGAACCAGTCCCAATACAGGCTTTGTGCCTCCAATGTCTGCTGTTTCTTTGCTTGAGGACAGGGGTCGTATTTATCAAGCTTCTCAGTAGGATTGTTGATTAAGGATCAGGTTGAACTTTTAGACTTCTGAAACCTTTAAGGAAGTCATGTGACTGAAAATTATTTTATAAAAAAAATAAAGATTACAGATTAAATAAAGATTATTCATGAATGGTCAGAGTAGGAGTACTGATCTAGGATCAGAGATCACTCCTATCTCTCCACACACCTAATCACCTCCCTTCACACCCTCAGATATTATCCTGACAGCGTTTCACAACCTGACACATGGAGATCCAAACCCTGTCCCGCCTGCCGTACTGAGAGACTTCCTTCACACGTACTTTGACCAACCAGGGAAAGAGTTTGCGCCGTGGTCCCCACCTGACTGGCATGACAAGTGAGAGAGCCAATCATTCTGATCGATCCTGACCACACTGAGGTGTGAAATGTTTTGAGTCCAAAATGTCTCCCTCTTCCTTATAAGTAAGTGCACTCTGTAGGGAATAGTGTGCCATTTTTGGACTCAAGAAGGGAGTCTGTTCTATCCAATACAAGTCATGTTCTGTGTGCAGGCCACAGTTCCTGGCTGGAATAGCAGATGCAGAACTGCGTAGCTGGGCCGAGAAGCTGCACCATCTGTGGAAGTCTCTTGGGAGAAAGGTGATCTCATAGATAAACCCTATCAGTTAGATTTACTCACCTCCTACGTCCTCTGTCACCTCCTTTTGAAGAAAGTCTAAGGTAATGAAGGGGTGTGAGTCTGGACGGTTATGCGCTTGTTTGAAATGAGAAAATTCTCGTTCTCCGCTTGGGAGCCATTAGGCAACTGTGGGGATCCACCCGTTAATGCCTGTTGCACTAATGGTTCGCGAGCATCTTCTCATTTCAAACAAGCGCATAACCATCCAGACTCACACCCCTTCATTACCTTAGACTTTCTTCAACCCGTTCACAACACATTAAGTTAGTTGTGCAAGACAATTCATAGATTAAAATGATAAGTAGCATATCGTTTTAAATGAGTGCATGTTTTTTTCTGACGAAACAAAAGCTAATTCAAAGCGGGGTGTGGCAGATATCCAAACTTTTCAGAGGCAGCATACGCTTGTGCTTCCTCGCCTAAAGTAGACTACTAGGAGGAGGAGGAGGACCGACCGTCTTCCATTTGCCTACTAACAAATTGACACGGGATGATGCACAAGTGTATCGGAGTCCTCTAGAGATGATGGATACGCTAACAAGATGTCTCTCCCCCGTAACAATGGGAGTCGTCCACAAAGCGGCACGGCGGACTGTCTAGCTCCCGTCTATCCTGTCTTTGGATTGGTGGATACATTTCATTATTGTAAATCCTTTTCTGAATATTCGATGTGGGTTGTTGACGTCAACCGCCTGTATTGAAACGAGAGCTACTACTAACCTCATGCTCTGAATATGCATAGCTATCTGGAGAGAACTCTTGATATGAAGTGTTTTTCGCTCAAAGTGGCTGGGATGTCACGTGTCCTACTTAATATCAGAACACTCATAACTACTTAAATATTACGAAACATCTATTCGAGCAAATAAACTTCACGCAGCAAATATACCATTCG
This sequence comes from Oncorhynchus nerka, assembly GCF_034236695.1. NCBI lineage: Eukaryota > Metazoa > Chordata > Actinopteri > Salmoniformes > Salmonidae > Oncorhynchus > Oncorhynchus nerka. The sequence goes on along the minus strand of NC_088409.1, from coordinate 101,096,521 downwards.
CTTTTATTTTTGACCAAATTCAACACCTCCATACAATTCATTGACCTCCATACAAAATCTCCTTGCTTGGAGGGCGAAACAACATATCGCCCCCTGCTGGAGGGAGACAGATTTCCCACCGAGCCTCTTTCCTTCCTCTGTGGTCCTTTGCTGAAGAGTTTTGAAATCTGCCACACCCCTTTTTGAAATAAGCTATTGTTTTCTCGCTGGAGAACATAAAACATAAAACATAATAAACAATGATATGCTACATATATATATATATAATAAATATATATATCTATAAAACATTTTGCACAACTAGCTAGTAGTTTTAGTGTACTTGTAGTTTTTGTAGTAGTAGTAATTGTAGTAGTTGTTGTAGTGTAATTGTAGTAGTAGTAGTTGTAGTGTACTTACAGTACGTCTGGTCAAATATGATGTGGTAGTCAACAATGATTGTCTGTGTGTGTGTGTGTGTGTGTGTGTACCAGAGCAGTGCTAACGTGAACTCTATTGTGTGTGTGTGTGTGTGTACCAGATCAGTAGTGATGCTTTGGCCCACCCAGAACAGTACTCTCAGATCTTCACCCCCACCCTTTAAAATTCGGAGGACGTTTCAGGGAGCTGTACCTGGAGTGACGTTCTCTATTGGTCAGGAGCTGTACTATTGGTCAGTGAAGCTGTCACTCTCTCTGTACTGCTCTGTCTACATATAGCAGACCATGGTCACTCTCTCTGTACTGCTCTGTCTGCATATAGCAGACCATGGTCACTCTCTCTGTACCGCTCTGTCTGCATATAGCAGACCATGGTCACTCTCTCTGTACTGCTCTGTCTGCATATAGCAGACCATGGTCACTCTCTCTGTACTGCTCTGTCTGCATATAGCAGACCATGGTCACTCTCTCTGTACTGCTCTGTCTGCATATAGCAGACCATGGTCACTCTCTCTGTACTGCTCTGTCTGCATATAGCAGACCATGGTCTGACTGCTAGCGGGTAGGGCTACACAGACTGGGCAGGTTAGGGGTCTGTTTGCTGCATATAGCAGACCATGGTCACTCTCTCTGTACTGCTCTGTCTGGCAGACCATGGTCACTTCTCTGGCTACACAGACTGGGCAGGTTAGGGGGTCTGACTGCTAGCGGGTAGGGCTACACAGACTGGGCAGGTTAGGGGGTCTGACTGCTAGCGGGTAGGGCTACACAGACTGGGCAGGTTAGGGGGTCTGACTGCTAGCGGGTAGGGCTACACAGACTGGGCAGGTTAGGGGTCTGACTGCTAGCGGGTAGGGCTACACAGACTGGGCAGGTTAGGGGGTCTGACTGCTAGCGGGTAGGGCTACACAGACTGGGCAGGTTAGGGGGTCTGACTGCTAGTGGGTAGGGCTACACAGACTGGGCAGGTTAGGGGTCTGACTGCTGCAGTGGGTAGGGCATATACAGACTGGGCAGGTTAGGGGTCTGACTGCTAGCGGGTAGGGCTACACAGACTGGGCAGGTTAGGGGGTCTGACTGCTCTCTCTGTACTGCTCTGGATAGGGCTGGTCACACAGACTGGGCAGGTTAGGGGGTCTGACTGCTAGCGGGTAGGGCTGCATATAGCACAGACTGGGCAGGTTAGGGGTCTGACTAATGCTGGCCCTCTCATGGGGACAGACTGGGCAGGTTGGGGGTCTCTCTGACTAATGCTGGCCCTCTCTGTATGGGGACAGACTGGGCAGGTTAGGGGGTCTGACTACTAGCAGGTAGGGCTACACAGACTGGGCAGGCTAGGGGGTCTGACTGCTAGCGGGTAGGGCTACACAGACTGGGCAGGTTAGGGGTCTGACTGCTAGTGGGTAGGGCTAGGGCACAGACTGGGCAGGTTAGGGGTCTGACTGCTACCGGGTAGGGCTACACAGACTGGGCAGGTTAGGGGGTCTGACTGCTACCGGGTAGGGCTACACAGACTGGGCAGGTTAGGGGGTCTGACTGCTAGCGGGTAGGGCTACACAGACTGGGCAGGTTAGGGGGTCTGACTGCTAGCGGGCAGGGCTACACAGACTGGGCAGGTTAGGGGGTCTGACTGCTAGCGGGTAGGGCTACACAGACTGGGCAGGTTAGGGGGTCTGTTTGCTAGTGGGTAGGGCTACACAGACTGGGCAGGTTAGGGGGTCTGACTAATGCTGGCCCTCTATGGGGACAGACTGGGCAGGTTAGTGGGTCTGACTAATGCTGGCCCTCTATGGGGACAGACTGTGCAGGTTAGGGGGTCTGACTAATGATGGCCCTCTATGGGGACAGACAGGCCTGTTCATTCAGAGACCTTACCTCTCAGAGCCCTCAGGTGACAGACAGGCCTGTTCATTCAGAGACCTTACCTCTCAGAGCCCTCCAGGTGTCTGGCTAGACTGTAAACTCTCCTTCCAGACTCATATTAAACATCTCCAATCCAAAATCAAATCTAGAATCAGCTTTCTATTTCGCAACAAAGCCTCCTTCACTCACGCCGCCAAACTTATCCTAGTAAAACTGACTATCCTACCGATCCTCGACTTCGGCGATGTCATCTACAAAATAGCTTCCAATACTCTACTCAGCAAATTGGATGCAGTTTATCACACTGCCATCTGTTTTGTCACTAAAGCACCTTAAACCACCCACCACTGCGACCTGTATGCTCTAGTCGGCTGGTCTTCGCTACATATTCGTCGCCAGACCCACTGGCTCCAGGTCATCTACAAGTCCATGCTAGGTAAATCTCTGCCTTATCTCAGCTCACTGGTCACGATGACAACACCCACCCGTAGCACGCGCTCCAGCAGGTATATCTCACTGGTCCTCCCCAAAGCCAAGACCTCCTTTGGCCGCCTTTCCTTCCAGTTCTCTGCTGCCTGTGACTGGAACGAATTGCAGACTTTTATCTCCCTCACCAACTTCAAACATCTGCTATATGAGCAGCTAACCGATCGCTGCAGCTGTACATAGTCCATCTGTAAATAGCCCACCCAATCTACCTACCTCATCCCCATATTGTTTTTATTGATTTACTTTTCTGCTCTTTTGCACACCAGTATCTCTACCTGCACATGTTCATCTGCTCATTTATCACTCCAGTGTTAATCTGATAAATTGTAAGGATTCGCTCCTATGGCCTATTTATTGCCTTACCTCCTCATGCCTTTTGCACACAATGTAAATAGACTTTCTTTTTTCTGCTGTGTCATTGACTTGTTTATTGTGTTACTGGCTTGTTTATTGTTTTACTCCATGTGTAACTCTGTGTTGTTGTCTGTGTCACACTGCTTTGCTTTATCTTGGCCACGTCGCAGTTGTAAATGAGAACTTGTTCTCAACTGGCCTACCTGGTTAAATAAAGGTGAAATTAATAAAAGAGCCCTCAGGTGACACAGGCCTGTTCATTCAGAGACCTTACCTCTCAGAGCCCTCCAGGTGACAGACAGGCCTGTTCATTCAGAGACCTTACCTCTCAGAGCCCTCCAAGTGATACAGGCCTGTTCATTCAGAGACCTTACCTCTCAGAGCCCTCCAGGTGACAGACAGGCCTGTTCATTCAGAGACCTTACCTCTCAGAGCCCTCAGGTGATACAGGCCTGTTCATTCAGAGACCTTACCTCTCAGAGCCCTCCAGGGGACAGACAGGCCTGTTCATTCAGAGACCTTACCTCTCAGAGCCCTCAGGGGACAGACAGGCCTGTTCATTCAGAGACCTTACCTCTCAGAGCCCTCCAGGTGACATACAGGCCTGTTCATTCAGAGACCTTACCTCTCAGAGCCCTCAGGTGATACAGGCCTGTTCATTCAGAGACCTTACCTTTCAGAGCCCTCCAGGGGACAGACAGGCCTGTTCATTCAGAGACCTTACCTCTCAGAGCCATCCAGGTGATACAGGCCTGTTCATTCAGAGACCTTACCTCTCAGAGCCCTCCAGGTGACAGACAGGCCTGTTCATTCAGAGACCTTACCTCTCAGAGCCCTCCAGGTGACAGACAGGCCTGTTCATTCAGAGACCTTACCTCTCAGAGCCCTCAGGTGATACAGGCCTGTTCATTCAGAGACCTTACCTCTCAGAGCCCTCCAGGTGACAGACAGGCCTGTTCATTCAGAGACCTTACCTCTCAGAGCCCTCCAGGTGACAGACAGGCCTGTTCATTCAGAGACCTTACCTCTCAGAGCCCTCCAGGTGACAGACAGGCCTGTTCATTCAGAGACCTTACCTCTCAGAGCCCTCAGGTGATACAGGCCTGTTCATTCAGAGACCTTACCTCTCAGAGCCCTCAGGTGATACAGGCCTGTTCATTCAGAGACCTTACCTCTCAGAGCCCTCAGGTGATACCGGCCTGTTCATTCAGAGACCTTACCTCTCAGAGCCCTCAGGTGACATGCAGGCCTGTTCATTCAGAGACCTTACCTCTCAGAGCCCTCCAGGTGACAGACAGGCCTGTTCATTCAGAGACCTTACCTCTCAGAGCCCTCCAGGTGACAGACAGGCCTGTTCATTCAGAGACCTTACCTCTCAGAGCCTTCCAGGTGACAGACAGGCCTGTTCATTCAGAGACCTTACCTCTCAGAGCCCTCCAGGTGACAGACAGGCCTGTTCATTCAGAGACCTTACCTCTCAGAGCCCTCCAGGTGATACAGGCCTGTTCATTCAGAGACCTTACCTCTCAGAGCCCTCCAGGTGACAGACAGGCCTGTTCATTCAGAGACCTTACCTCTCAGAGCCCTCCAGGTGACATACAGGCCTGTTCATTCAGAGACCTTACCTCTCAGAGCCCTCCAGGTGACAGACAGGCCTGTTCATTCAGAGACCTTACCTCTCAGAGCCCTCCAGGTGACAGACAGGCCTGTTCATTCAGAGACCTTACCTCTCAGAGCCCTCCAGGTGACAGACAGGCCTGTTCATTCAGAGACCTTACCTCTCAGAGCCCTCCAGGTGACAGACAGGCCTGTTCATTCAGAGACCTTACCTCTCAGAGCCCTCCAGGTGATACAGGCCTGTTCATTCAGAGACCTTACCTCTCAGAGCCCTCCAGGTGACAGACAGGCCTGTTCATTCAGAGACCTTACCTCTCAGAGCCCTCCAGGTGATACAGGCCTGTTCATTCAGAGACCTTACCTCTCAGAGCCCTCAGGTGATACAGGCCTGTTCATTCAGAGACCTTACCTCTCAGAGCCCTCCAGGTGACAGACAGGCCTGTTCATTCAGAGACCTTACCTCTCAGAGCCCTCAGGTGATACAGGCCTGTTCATTCAGAGACCTTACCTCTCAGAGCCCTCCAGGTGACAGACAGGCCTGTTCATTCAGAGACCTTACCTCTCAGAGCCCTCCAGGTGATACAGGCCTGTTCATTCAGAGACCTTACCTCTCAGAGCCCTCAGGTGATACAAGCCTGTTCATTCAGAGACCTTACCTCTCAGAGCCTTCCAGGTGACAGACAGGCTTGTTCATTCAGAGACCTTACCTCTCAGAGCCCTCCAGGTGACAGAGAGGCCTGTTCATTCAGAGACCTTACCTCTCAGAGCCCTCCAGGTGACAGACAGGCCTGTTCATTCAGAGACCTTACCTCTCAGGGCCCTCCAGGTGACAGACAGGCCTGTTCATTCAGAGACCTTACCTCTCAGAGCCCTCCAGGTGATACAGGCCTGTTCATTCAGAGACCTTACCTCTCAGAGCCCTCAGGTGATACAGGCCTGTTCATTCAGAGACCTTACCTCTCAGAGCCCTCCAGGTGACAGACAGGCCTGTTCATTCAGAGACCTTACCTCTCAGAGCCCTCCAGGTGACAGACAGGCCTGTTCATTCAGAGACCTTACCTCTCAGAGCCCTCCAGGTGATACAGGCCTGTTCATTCAGAGACCTTACCTCTCAGAGCCCTCCAGGTGACAGACAGGCCTGTTCATTCAGAGACCTTACCTCTCAGCCCTCCAGGGTGTATTATTAGCAGGGACAGTGAGGTGGATCTGCTCTCTGTTCCTCCCAGGGACTCCTACTGGGTGATCAATGGTCTCCTGCTCTCTGAGATGACAGACACCGCCCGTGGGATGATCCTCAACTTCATCCACCTCATCAACCGGTGAGCTGCATCTGTTCTCTGTCCGTTTGTCCCGTCATGTCCATCTGCCTGTCATGTCCATCTGCCTGTCATGTCCATCTGCCCGTCATGTCCATCTGCCCGTCATGTCCATCTGCCCGTCATGTCCATCTGCCCGTCATGTCCATCTGCCTGTCATGTCCATGTGCCTGTCATGTCCATCTGCCTGTCATGTCCATCTGCCTGTCATGTCCATCTGCCTGTCATGTCCATGTGCCCGTCATGTCCATCTGCCCGTCATGTCCATCTGCCCGTCATGTCCATCTGCCCGTCATGTCCATCTGCCCGTCATGTCCATCTGCCCGTCATGTCCATGTGCCTGTCATGTCCATCTGCCCGTCATGTCCATCTGCCCGTCATGTCCATCTGCCCGTCCTGTCCATCTGCCTGTCCTGTCCATCTGCCTGTCATGTCCATCTGCCTGTCATGTCCATCTGCCTGTCATGTCCATCTGCCTGTCCTGTCCATCTGCCTGTCCTGTCCATCTGCCTGTCCTGTCCATCTGCCTGTCATGTCCATCTGCCCGTCATGTCCATCTGCCCGTCATGTCCATCTGCCCGTCCTGTCCATCTGCCCGTCCTGTCCATCTGCCCGTCATGTCCATCTGCCCGTCATGTCCATCTGCCCGTCATGTCCATCTGCCCGTCATGTCCATCTGCCCGTCATGTCCATCTGCCCGTCATGTCCATCTGCCCGTCATGTCCATGTGCCCGTCATGTCCATGTGCCCGTCATGTCCATCTGCCCGTCATGTCCATCTGCCCGTCATGTCCATCTGCCCGTCATGTCCATGTGCCCGTCATGTCCATGTGCCCGTCATGTCCATGTGCCCGTCATGTCCATCTGCCTGTCCTGTCCATCTGCCTGTCCTGTCCATCTGCCTGTCCTGTCCATCTGCCTGTGCTGTCATGTCCATCTGCCTGTCCTGTCCATCTGCCTGTCCTGTCCATCTGCCTGTCCTGTCCATCTGCCTGTCCTGTCCATCTGCCTGTCCTGTCATGTCCATCTGCCTGTCCTGTCATGTCCATCTGCCTGTCATGTCCATCTGCCCGTCCTGTCCATCTGCCCGTCCTGTCCATCTGCCCGTCCTGTCCATCTGCCCGTCATTCCATCTGCCTGTCCTGTCCATCTGCCTGTCATGTCTATTCACCACCAAAGCGGTAAGTTATGCCAACTCCCTGAATATTAAGTGCCCAGACTCTTTACATAAACTTTGAGGCTGTGTGTGATAGGTGCTAGAACTCTGACTCCTGAGTCTCTGGTTGGCCCGGGGACAACCATTAACAGTATAATCAGATGTCCAGGAGAATTATTCAGACCTCTTGACTTTTTCCACATTTTGTTATGTTACAGCCTTATTCTAAAAATGGATTCCCTCATCAATCTACACACAATACCCCCTAATGACACACAATACCCCCTAATGACGTCACAATACCCCCTAATGACATCACAATACCCCCTAATGACATCACAATACCCCCTAATGACATCACAATACCCCCTAATGACATCACAATACCCCCTATCACAATACCCCCTAATGACATCACAATACCCCCTAATGACATCACAATACCCCATAATGACATCACAATACCCCATAATAACATCACAATACCCCATAATAACATCACAATACCCCATAATGACATCACAATACCCCATAATAACATCACAATACCCCATAATGACATCACAACATCACCCCCATAATGACATCACAATACCCCATAATGACATCACAATACCCCATAATGACATCACAATACCCCATAATGACATCACAATACCCCATAATGACATCACAATACCCCATAATGACATCACAATACCCCATAATGACATCACAATACCCCATAATGACATCACAATACCCATCACAATACCCCATAATGACATCACAATAATGACCCCCCCATAATGACATCACAATACCCCATAATGACATCACCCCATAATGACATCACAATACCCCATAATGACATCACAATACCCCATAATGACATCACAATACCCCATAATGACATCACAATACCCCTAATGACATCACAATACCCCATAATGACATCACAATACCCCCTAATGACATCACAATACCCCATAATGACATCACAATACCCCATAATGACATCACAATACCCCATAATGACATCACAATACCCCATAATGACATCACAATACCCCCCCATAATGACATCACAATACCCCATAATGACATCACAATACCCCATAATGACATCACAATACCCCATAATGACATCACAATACCCCATAATGACATCACAATACCCCATAATGACATCACAATACCCCATAATGACATCACAATACCCCATAATGACATCACAATACCCCATAATGACATCACAATACCCCATACATCCCATAATGACATCACAATACCCCATAATGACATCACAATACCCCATAATGACATCACAATACCCCATAATGACATCACAATACCCCATAATGACATCACAAATACATCACACCCATAATGACATCACAATACCCCATAATGACATCACAATACCCCATAATGACATCACAATACCCCATAATAACATCACAATACCCCATAATAACATCACAATACCCCATAATGACATCACAATACCCCATAATGACATCACAATACCCCTAATGACATCACAATACCCCCATAATGACATCACAATACCCCATAATGACATCACAATACCCCATAATGACATCACAATACCCCAATACCCCATAATGACATCACAATACCCCATAATGACATCACAATACCCCATAATGAATGACATCACAATACCCCATAATAACATCACAATACACCATAATAACATCACAATACCCCATAATGACATCACAATACACCATAATAACATCACAATACCCCATAATGACATCACAATACCCCATAATAACATCACAATACCCCATAATAACATCACAATACCCCATAATGACATCACAATACCCCATAATGACATCACAATACCCCATAATAACATCACAATACACCATAATAACATCACAATACCCCATAATAACATCACAATACCCCATAATAACATCACAATACCCCATAATAACATCACAATACCCCATAATAACATCACAATACCCCATAATAACATCACAATACCCCATAATGACATCACAATACACCATAATAACATCACAATACCCCATAATAACATCACAATACCCCATAATAACATCACAATACCCCATAATAACATCACAATACCCCATAATAACATCACAATACCCCATAATAACATCACAATACCCCATAATGACATCACAATACCCCATAATGACATCACAATACCCCATAATGACATCACAATACACCATAATGACATCACAATACCCCATAATAACATCACAATACCCCATAATAACATCACAATACCCCATTATAACATCACAATACCCCATAATAACATCACAGTACCCCATAATAACATCACAATACCCCATAATAACATCACAATACCCCATAATAACATCACAATACCCCATAATAACCCCCCCATAATAACATCACAATACCCCATAATAACATCACAATACCCCATAATAACATCACAATACCCCATAATGACATCACAATACCCCATAATGACATCACAATACCCCATAATGACATCACAATACCCCATAATGACATCACAATACCCCATAATGACATCACAATACCCCATAATAAGCAAGAACTGTTTTTTTTTTTTTTTTTTTTTTCTTTTTTTTTTGCAAATGTATTAAACATAACAGATACCTTATTTACATAAGTATTCAGACCCTTTGCTTTGAGGAAATTGATCTCAGGTGCTTCCGGTTTCCGTTGATCATCCTTGAGATGTTTCTACAACTTGATTGGGAGTCCACCTGTGGTAAATTCAATTGATTGGACATGATTTGGAAAGGCGCTCACAGGTCCCACAGTTGACAGTGCAGGTCAGAGCAAAAACCAAGCCATGAGGTTCAAGGAACTGTCCGTAGAGCTCAGAGACAGGATGGAGCTGAGGCACAGTTTTGGGGAAGGGTACCAAAAAAAATGTCTGCAGCATTGAAGGTCCTCAAGAACACAGTGGCCTCCATCATTCTTAAATGGAAGAAGTTTGGAGCCACCAAGACTCTTCCTAGAGCTGGTCGCCCGGCCAAACTGAGCAATCGGGGGAGAAGGGCCTTGGTCAGGGAGGTGACCAAGAACCTGATGGTCACTCTGACAGAGTTCCTCTGTGGAGATGGGAGAACCTTCCAGAAGGACAGCCATCTCTGCATTCCTCAGTAAAAGGCACATGACAGCCCACTTGGAGTTTGCCAAAAGCCACCTAAAGGACCAAGACAACGCAGGAGTGGCTTCAGCACAAGTCTCTGAATGTCTTCGAGTGGCCCAGCCAGAGCCCGGACTTGAACCCAATTGAATCCCTGGAGAAACCTGAAAATAGCTGTGCAGCGACACTCCTTAATTCAACCTGACAGAGCTTGAGAGGATCTGCAGAGAAGAATGGGAGAAACTCCCCAAATACAGGTGTGCCAAGCTTGTAGTGTCATACCCAAGAAGACTCAAGGCTCTAATCGCTGCCAAAGGTGCTTCAACAAAGTACTGAGTAAAGGCTCTGAACATTTATGTAAATATGATTTTTTATTTTTAATACATTAGCAAAAATGTATAAAAAAAGTTTTTGCTTTGTCGTTATGGGGTATCGTATGTAGATCGAGGGGAAAAAAAACAATTCAATAAATATTAGAATAAGCCTGTAACGTAACAAAATGTGTAAAAAGTCAAGGGGTCTGAATTCTTTCCGATTGCACCGTAGGTTAGAATTACCTTACATACAATGTTTTATTTGTCAATTTAAAAGAACACAATACAACCACAAATCTGGATACAATGTTTTTAATAATCATCAAATGAAAGATACAAAACGAATGGAATTTTTTGTAATATCTATATTTTCTTTTTTCCATTCCTCCCCTCTCCAGATATGGTTTCATCCCCAACGGGGCTAGAGTTTACTACGAGCGTCGCAGTCAGCCCCCCTTCCTGTCTCTGATGGTGGAGAGTTACTATCAGACCACTAACGACACAGATCTCCTCAGGTAGTTACTAACGACACAGATCTCCTCAGGTAGTTACTAACGACACAGACTTCCTCAGGTAGTTACTATCAGACCACTAACGACACAGATCTCCTCAGGTAGTTACTAACGACACAGATCTCCTCAGGTAGTTACTAACGACACAGATTTCCTCAGGTAGTTACTAACGACACAGACTTCCTCAGGTAGTTACTATCAGACCACTAAAGACACAGATTTCCTCAGGTAGTTACTAACGACACAGATTTCCTCAGGTAGTTACTATCAGACCACTAAAGACACAGATTTCCTCAGGTAGTTACTATCAGACCACTAAAGACACAGATTTCCTCAGGTAGTTACTATCAGACCACTAACGACACAGATTTCCTCAGGTAGTTACTATCAGACCACTAACGACACAGATTTCCTCAGGTAGTTACTATCAGACCACTAACGACACAGATTTCCTCAGGTAGTTACTAACGACACAGATTTCCTCAGGTAGTTACTATCAGACCACTAAAGACACAGATTTCCTCAGGTAGCGATTCCTTTTTCCCCAACATTTTGTTTATGAATGGGGCTTGTCATGAATGGGGCTTGTTATGAATGGGGCTTGTCATGAATGGGGCTTGTCATGAATGGGGCTTGTCATGAATGGGGCTTGTCATGAATGGGGCTTGTCATGAATGCTCAAAGGCGTCCATTCTAAAGGTTGGCAGAACTCTCTGTTCAGGTTGTAACGGTTTTGACTTGAGGTTATTGTTTGTAGGGGTGACACGTAGGTCGTGCCTAGCAGAGAAACAACTGATTTCTCCTTTTGGTTTGGTTTGGGAATGAGTCTAATCCCAACCTACTCTACTGTGTAGGACTGTTCTGCCAGCCCTAGATTATAATCCCAACCTACTCTACTGTGTAGGACTGTTCTGCCAGCCCTAGATTATAATCCCAACCTACTCTACTGTTTAGGACTGCTCTGCCAGCCCTATATTATAATCCCAACCTACTCTAATGTGTAGGACTGTTCTGCCAGCCCTAGATTATAATCCCAACCTACTTTACTGTGTAGGACTGCTCTGCCAGCCCTAGATTATAATCCCAACCTACTCTACTGTGTAGGACTGCTCTGCCAGCCCTAGATTATAATCCCAACCTACTCTACTGTGTAGGACTGCTCTGCCAGCCCTAGATTATAATCCCAACCTACTCTACTGTGTAGGACTGCTCTGCCAGCCCTAGATTATAATCCCAACCTACTCTACTGTGTAGGACTGCTCTGCCAGCCCTAGATTATAATCCCAACCTACTCTAATGTGTAGGACTGTTCTGCCAGCCCTAGATTATAATCCCAACCTACTCCACTGTGTAGGACTGTTCTGCCAGCCCTAGATTATAATCCCAACCTACTCTACTGTGTATGACTGCTCTGCCAGCCCTAGATTATAATTCCAACCTACTCTACTGTGTAGAACTGTTTATAATCCCAACCTACTCTACTGTGTAGGACTGTTCTGCCAGCCCTAGATTATAATCCCAACCTACTCTACTGTGTAGGACTGTTCTGCCAGCCCTAGATTATAATCCCAACCTACTATACTGTGTAGGACTGCTCTGCCAGCCCTATATTATAATCCCAACCTACTCTAATGTGTAGGACTGTTCTGCCAGCCCTAGATTATAATCCCAACCTACTTTACTGTGTAGGACTGCTCTGCCAGCCCTAGATTATAATCCCAACCTACTCTACTGTGTAGGACTGCTCTGCCAGCCCTAGATTATAATCCCAACCTACTCTACTGTGTAGGACTGCTCTGCCAGCCCTATATTATAATCCCAACCTACTCTAATGTGTAGGACTGTTCTGCCAGCCCTAGATTATAATCCCAACCTACTCCACTGTGTAGGACTGTTCTGCCAGCCCTAGATTATAATCCCAACCTACTCTACTGTGTAGGACTGTTCTGCCAGCCCTAGATTATAATCCCAACCTACTCTACTGTGTAGAACTGTTTATAATCCCAACCTACTCTACTGTGTAGGACTGTTCTGCCAGCCCTAGATTATAATCCCAACCTACTCTACTGTGTAGGACTGTTCTGCCAGCCCTAGATTATAATCCCAACCTACTCCACTGTGTAGGACTGTTCTGCCAGCCCTAGATTATAATCCCAACCTACTCTACTGTGTAGGACTGTTCTGCCAGCCCTAGATTATAATCCCAACCTACTCTACTGTGTAGGACTGCTCTGCCAGCCCTAGATTATAATCCCAACCTACTCTACTGTGTAGAACTGTTTATAATCCCAACCTACTCTACTGTGTAGGACTGTTCTGCCAGCCCTAGGTTATAATCCCAACCTACTCTACTGTGTAGGACTGTTCTGCCAGCCCTAGATTATAATCCCAACCTACTCTACTGTGTAGGACTGCTCTGCCAGCCCTATATTATAATCCCAACCTACTCTAATGTGTAGGACTGTTCTGCCAGCCCTAGATTATAATCCCCATCTACTTTACTGTGTAGGACTCTTCTGCCAGCCCTAGATTATAATCCCAACCTACTTTACTGTGTAGGACTGCTCTGCCAGCCCTAGATTATAATCCCAACCTACTCTACTGTGTAGGACTGCTCTGCCAGCCCTAGATTATAATCCCAACCTACTCTACTGTGTAGGACTGCTCTGCCAGCCATAGATTATAATCCCAACCTACTCTACTGTGTAGGACTGCTCTGCCAGCCCTAAATTATAATCCCAACCTACTCTACTGTGTAGGACTGCTCTGCCAGCCCTAGATTATAATCCCAACACTCTACTGTGTAGGACTGCTCTGCCCGCTCTAGATTATAATCCCAACACTCTACTGTGTAGGACTGCTCTGCCAGCCCTAGATTATAATCCCAACACTCTACTGTGTAGGACTGCTCTGCCAGCCCTAGGTTATAATCCCAACACTCTACTGTGTAGGACTGCTCTGCCAGCCCTAGATTATAATCCCAACACTCTACTGTGTAGGACTGCTCTGCCAGCCCTAGATTATAATCCCAACACTCTACTGTGTAGGACTGCTCTGCCAGCCGTAGATTATAATCCCAACCTACTCTACTGTGTAGGACTGCTCTGCCCGCTCTAGAGCAGGAGTACCTGTTCTGGATGCGGAACCGCTCTGTGGCCGTTGAAGTAAAGGGGAATAAGCACGTTCTGAACCGTTTTGATGTACAGGTGGGCCTGCCCAGGTAAGGAACACAACAGGAACATTACCCTCATCCCCTTCAATACAAGACACAACTTTATTTTGTCCATCTGTCACAACACAAAATCCCACCCACGTACATGTATTTTTGGAGTTGATTTGTGTGTGTGTGTGTGTGTGTGTGTCTGTATCTGTGTGTTGCGTCTGTTACTTTTCTTCCAGACCGGAGTCCTACAGTGATGATCTAGAGCTGGCTGAAGGTCTGACCGAGGGTAAACGTTAATTCCCTACTTCATGAACAAACAACATTCCCCATCATGAACACACTATCTATTGGGTTGGTCTGAAGTACTTTAGAGTAGAGGGAAGCCCTTTTGAGACCTGGTCCTTAACCTGCGTCCATCTTCCCTGAACTCAGATGCTGCAGAGAGGCTGTGGAAAGAGCTGCATTCAGGAGCAGAGTCCGGGTGGGACTTCTCGTCTCGCTGGTTTGTGGACGGCCTGGGGAACAACAACGGGTCTCTGAAAGACACCAGAACCAGTCTGCTCATTCCTACAGACCTCAACGCTCTGCTCTGTCGCAACGAAAGGACACTGGCTCACTTCTACAGGACGCTGGGTGAGGAGAATGACTTGCCGCATATAACCTTTGACTAGCTAGCGGAAGGAATTTTCTTTACCACCTGTTCTAGTTACAACCTCTGGGCCCTAGGTACAACCTCTGGGCCCTAGGTACAACCTCTGGGCCCTAGGTACAACCTCTGGGCCCTAGGTACAACCTCTGGGCCCTAGATATTTGTCAGCAGGTCATGTGGTCCAGTAAAAGTCCTGTATAATCTGTGGTTCCAGGTAATGAGTCTGAAGCAGCGCGGTATGACAAAGCTGTATCAGCCAGACAAGAGGCCATAGAGGCAGTGCTGTGGGACGAGAAGAGGGGCGTCTGGTTGGACTACAGCCTGGTAACCAACACCTCCCACCCTGCATTCTACCCCACTAACCTGGCCCCTGTCTGGGCAGACTGCTACTCCCAGCCTTCCATGGGACAGAAGGCACTACACTATCTACAGGTTAGTTTAGCTTGCTGGTCCCAAGACCTCGCTCTTTGTGAAAAGAATCATTGTCCTGTTGAAATACTGTGACTGAAAGAGCATGTACATTGATTTGTCACTGAAAAATACACACGCCCATTGAGTTACTGTAGCAATGTGTATTTATAGTGGTTAGTGTTAACTCCCTCCCTCCCTATGCTGATAGGTGGGATGGGCTGAAGGGTGGGATTAAAGCATTTGGTGATGTATTTTGGTTTTATGTATAAAAGTACCATGTACTGTATGTCAAATGTATAGGTAACGTAAGTACAGTTGAAGTCAGAAGTTTACATTACACTTAGGTTGGAGTCATTAACTCGTTTTTCAAACCACTCCACAAACTATAGTTTTTTGGCAAGTCGGTAAAGGACATCTACTTTGTGCATGACACAAGTCATTTTTCGAACAGTTGTTTACAGACAGATTTATTTCAATTATAATTCACTGTATCACAATTCCAGTGGGTCAGAAGTTTACATACACTAAGTTGACTGTGCCTTTAAAACAGCTTGGAACATTCCAGAAAATGATGTCAAGGCTTTAGAAGCTTCTGATAGGCTAATTGACATCATTTGAGTCAATTGGAGGTGTAACTGTGGATGTATTTCAAGGCCTGCCTTTAAACCGCTTGGAAAATTCCAGAAAATGATGTCAAGGCTTTAGAAGCTTCTGATAGGCTAATTGACATCATTTGAGTCAATTGGAGGTGTAACTGTGGATGTATTTCAAGGCCTGCCTTTAAACCGCTTGGAAAATTCCAGAAAATGATGTCATGGCTTCAGAAGCTTCTGATAGTTTGGAGGGAAAAGGTGGAGGCTTGCAAGCCGAAGAACACCATCCCAACCGTGAAGCACGGGGGCGGCAGCATCATGTTGTGGGGGTGCTTTTCTGCAGGGGGGACTGGTGGACTTCACAAAATAGATGGCATCATGAGGCAGGAAAGTTATGTGGGTATATTGAAGCAACATCTCAAGACATCAGTCAGGAAGTTAAAGCTTAAATGGGTCTTCCAAATGGACAATGACCCCAAGCATACTTCCAAAGTTGTGGCAGAATGTCGTAAAGACAACAAAACCCTGACCTCAATCCTATACACGATTTGTGGGCAGAACTGAAAAAGTGTGTGCGAGCAAGGAGCCCGACAAACCTGACTGTTACACCAGCTCTGTCAGGAGGAAGGGGACAACATTCATAATGTATTTGGCTACGGTGTAAACTTTCGACTTCAACTGTATATATTGTTTTTTAAAAAGCGGTCAAAAAAACAAAGATATTTGTCCTCCGAAGAGGGGGGGTTTAATAAAACCAAAATAAAGATCCTTCCTTCCTTCCTTCCTTCCTCCCTTCCTTCCTTCCTTCCTCCCTTCCTTCCTTCCTTCCTTCCTTCCTTCCTTCCTTCCTTCCTTCCTTCCTTCCTTCCTTCCTTCCTTCCTTCCTTCCTTCCTTCCTTCCTTCCTTCCTTCCTTCCACCCTCCCTCCCTCCCTTCCTCCCTCCCTCCCTTCCTCCCTTCCTCCCCCTTCCTTCCTCCCTCCCTTCCTTCCTCCCTTCCTTCCTCCCTTTCTCCCCTTCCTTCCTCCCTTCCTTCCTCCCTTCCTTCCTTCCTCCCTTCCTCCCTTCCTCCCTCCCTCCCTCCCTTCCTCCCTCCCTCCCTCCCTTTCTTCCTTCCTTCCTTCCTTCCTTCCTTCCTTTCTTCCTTCCTCCTTCCTCCCTCCCTTCCTTCCTCCCTCCCTCCCTCCCTCCCTTCCTTCCTTCCTTCCTTCCTTCCTTCCTTCCTTCCTTCCTCCCTCCCTCCCTTCCTTCCTTCCTTCCTTCCTTCCTTCCTTCCTTCCTTCCTTCCTTCCTTCCTTTCCTCCCTCTGTAGACTAGTGGTGGTCTTGCGTTCCCCAACGGTGTCCCTACGTCCCTGGTTGACAGTGGTCAGCAGTGGGACTACCCTAACGCATGGCCCCCTCTACAACACATACTCATCCAAGGTAGGACCTAGTTAACCCTGATCTGGTTTTCATGTTGCATCCGCATCCCAAATGACACCCTATGTCCCTAATAAGGTGCACAATCACGCCTGTCCAATCGGTCACTCTGTTTTCTTCCAATCAGGCCTGTCCAGTCTGCCCTCACAGGAAGCTAGAGAGCTGGGGTTTGATTTGGCTCAGCGCTGGATCAGAACCAACTGGCTGGCCTACGTCAAGTATGAAGCCATGTTTGAGAAGGTGATTAAGAAGAGGTTTATAATGTGTGTGACCACAATGAGGTGCAGGGTGATGTTGCCCCTAGACGAGGGTTGGCAATAGGCCAAAACCAGCAGGGTGATGTCGCCCCTAGACGAGGGTTGGCAATAGGCCAAAACCAGCAGGGTGATGTCGCCCCTAGACGAGGGTTGGCAATAGGCCAAAACCAGCAGGGTGATGTTGCCCCTAGACGAGGGTTGGCAATAGGCCAAAACCAGCCGGGTGATGTTGCCTCTAGACGAGGGTTGGCAATAGGCCAAAACCAGCAGGGTGATGTTGCCCCTAGACGAGGGTTGGCAATAGGCCAAAACCAGCCGGGTGATGTCGCCCCTAGACGAGGGTTGGTAATAGGCCAAAACCAGCAGGGTGATGTCGCCCCTAGACGAGGGTTGGCAATAGGCCAAAACCAGCCAGGTGATGTTGCCCCTAGACGAGGGTTGGTAATAGGCCAAAACCAGCAGGGTGATGTTGCCCCTAGACGAGGGTTGGTAATAGGCCAAAACCAGCAGGGTGATGTCGCCCCTAGACGAGGGTTGGCAATAGGCCAAAACCAGCCAGGTGATGTTGCCCCTAGACGAGGGTTGGTAATAGGCCAAAACCAGCCCGCAAATGAGATATTTGTTGTTTTCTCCACCCCAAGGTTTTAGGTGGCTAAATCTATTTGCCCTAGACGACATTCATGGCTCAGTTTAGCATTTCCCCCACTAATGGTTGGGATTGGCAGAGGGAAAGCTGATCCTAGATCTGCATCTAGGAGAGCCCATAATGAGCCCATATATATATATATATTTTTGTTTTCTCTCTCTGTCAGTATAATGTGAACGGAGATGGGAAGCCGGGCGGAGGAGGAGAATATGAGGTTCAGGTACACTAGGATATTTATATTAATTCATATTTATTATATTTATTTAGGATATCTCATCTGAAAAGTTGCTCTGGATAAAGAGCGTCTGCTAAATGACTCAAATGGCAAAATGGAAATGTTCATCTCTAGTCTTTTTGTATTCGACTTATTTCAAACTCATCTTTTTGAGTTGATTATGTGTGTCTGTCTCTTTGTGTCTGTGTTGTAGTTGGGATTTGGTTGGACCAATGGTGTGGCTCTCCAGCTCCTGTCTCAGTACGGCGACCGGCTCTCCTCTGGCAGCAACGGAAACAGCTTCACCTCGTGTCTGAGCATCAGCGTCTCTGTGGCCCTGCTCTGCTCAGCCCAAACTCTGTTCCTATGAAATGCAATGGGTGTAGGGTGGAGTTGCCCCTAGACGCTGATCTCGGGTCAGTTTTCCCCACCAATAGTTAGGATTGGGGCGTAGTAAGCTGGTCCTTGATCTGTACGTAGGGGGGGGGGGGGGGGGGGGGAACTTCACTTCGGAGCTTTTAAAATGTTAATGCTTAGAGGAGGATGTTGATGGTTAAACTGTACAGAGTCTGAAAATGAAGATGATTTTAAACTCTGTTTCCCTTGCTAACTATCATTGTGTGAGTGTGTGTGTGTGTGTGTGTGTGTGTGTGTGTGTGTGTGTGTGTAATGTCGTGGAAATGTCCTCTATTTACCAAATCATGAGAGAGCAAACCACAACACAAGTCAGAGTTATCATAAAGTCCATCTTTAATTATATGAGCTCCATCACAACCCTGTGACTCTCGGATCAATTCAGTGTCGATCAATGAATTCTCTGAGAAGTCCCTTCCACATTTCAACTGAGGTCCTTTATAGCAACGACACACGCAGGATAAGACAGCATCGGCATAATTCATCGTTCAGCTTTGTCTCCTTTCTCAAACCCAGAACCATAAACCAATCCTCCATATCAACAGGCATCAAATCCATCCTATCTTGACAAGATCACAGAGACCCATTGCCTGGCACACAGACATTGTGGAGCCAAGAGATACACGTTTGACCTCTCCCCTCTCTCCGGCCCAAGTAACTTAGTTTTGACAGAGAACAGATAACTGCAACCCCGCCACAGTATTATACAAACCCATTCTGATGAGAAGTAACTTACAAACATATGATGAATATAAAACATCTTACCAATCTTACCACCAATTCGGATTATTCCCCAACAGTGTGTGTGTGTGTGTGTGTGTGTGTGTGTGTGTGTGTGTGCACACGATGATCATGGTAACTGATATTAAACTGAAATCACAAACGATAATAATCTTCATCCAAGATATTTCACTGGAGCTGAACTCCTGGTGTGTCACGAAGCATTTCCATACTGTAAGTGGTGGGACCCCATTTCCTTATATGGTCAACTACTCTAGACCAGGGCCCCAGTGCACTTCAAAGAGGATAGGGAGCTATTTAGGACATAGACGGAGTGATATATGCAGTGATTGGTTTAAAGATAATCAGATCTAGTGGCGTGAGATGTGCAGTGATTGGTTTAAAGATAATCAGATCTAGTGGCGTGAGATGTGCAGTGATTGGTTTAAAGATAATCAGATCTGGTGGCGTGAGATGTGCAGTGATTGGTTTAAAGATAATCAGATCTGGTGGCGTGAGATGTGCAGTGATTGGTTTAAAGATAATCAGATCTAGTGGTGTGTTTTGTGTGACTCCTGTCTAAATGAATCAATTGTCTCCAATGCTGCCTGTTTGAAGGTCAAATTGGGAGAAACTGGGGAACGATATGACCTTAATCCCTCGGAGCATTTGGCAACAGACAATGAACGCTGTTTAATGCTGTTTAACGATCGACCGTGTTGTTCGTAGTTTGAGTTGAATGAGTCAATGTATGAACAGCTCTTGTTTATTATAAAAGGTATTTCTGTTTGTTCACCTGACAACGCTTCCCTGTCAGTCTTTGACAGTGTTTGTCTGGAGAAAATGTGCACTACTCTTGAAAGGTCAAAAGGTTTATACCCTAATTGGCTGTCTGCAGACACGGCTCTCTTCTATCTCAATATAACAAACACACAGAGATATGCAAAAGGTCATCAGATGAGAGGTTCGGGCGAATCTGCTCCTCAAAGAGAAATGCCACTGACCCGACTTTGGAGATAGGAGGCAGGAGAGGAGTCCAGGAGGCAGGAGAGGAGGAGTCCAGGAGGCAGGAGAGGAGTCCAGGAGGCAGGAGAGGAGGCCAGGAGGCAGGAGAGGAGGCCAGGAGGCAGGAGAGGAGGCCGGAGAGGAGTCCAGGAGGCAGGAGAGGAGGCCAGGAGGCAGGAGAGGAGGCAGGAGAGGAGTCCAGGAGGCAGGAGAGGAGTCCAGGAGGCAGGAGAGGAGTCCAGGAGGCAGGAGAGGAGGCAGGAGGCAGGAGAGGAGTCCAGGAGGCAGGAGAGGAGGCAGGAGGCAGGAGCAGCCCTGTTCCCTTAAATTTTGACCTTTAAAAAAAAATAAATAAATGTGTAACTCGATGTCAGTTGGAGTAGAAGTTGTTAAATTCAAACCCAAATTTAAAAAAATAATAATAATGTTTGACTTCTGTTGAATTTCCTCAGTGAAGCTTCTTGTCTTTTAAAAAACAGGGTTCTGTGTCCTGGTCCCGATGGTTCAGATCAGAAATCACACCGTTTGTTTTTGTGGCGAAACAAAATAAAGCTCACTGAAATTCTTCTGTTTTCCTGTTAAAGGGATACTTTGAGATTTTGTCAATGAGTCCCTTTATCTACTTCCCCCAGTCAGGTGTCCACCTGGATATCTTTTTTTCCTGTCTGTGTATCCACGTTTCTATCCACAGTACCCAAGTCATGCATATCACCTAAATAAATTAAATCCTGACAGCTGTGATGGAAACAAGAAGTTTCTGTACAATTGTATAAAATGCAGACGTATAATTTGTTCGTTCGACATGGTGGGGTCTTTCAGTGCCGTAAAATGAGTTATGTGAGAAATGGCAGTGAAAATGACTTTCTGAGCCAATATTGATACAATAACCATAATAATAAGTCAACTTGGAGTCATGTGATTACATGCTGTGTGGTCCTCCCACTACGACTCAGGAAACAGTTTTATCAGGCTACAGATGAAATGTGTCGTGGTGAACAGGGTGGTGAAAGTGCACGGTGATGAGTTTGATGCTCCTTTCCAATACATAACTAGACTCTTATTCTGGTGACATGAGGATCGATGCTCGACTGCCGTTTGACAAATACAAACCTCTCTCTTACCCTTAATGTCATCATGTAGACTAGCAGACCAGCACTGTATAGAACCAGCCCTGTATAGAACCAGCCCTGTATAGAACCAGCCCTGTATAGAACAAACCTCTCTCTTACCCTTAATGTCATCATGTAGACTAGCAGACCAGCACTGTATAGAACCAGCCCTGTATAGAACCAGCCCTGTATAGAACCAGCCCTGTATAGAACAAACCTCTCTCTTACCCTTAATGTCATCATGTAGACTAGCAGACCAGCACTGTATAGAACCAGCCCTGTATAGAACCAGCCCTGTATAGAACCAGCCCTGTATAGAACAAACCTCTCTCTTACCCTTAATGTCATCATGTAGACTAGCAGACCAGCACTGTATAGAACCAGCCCTGTATAGAACCAGCCCTGTATAGAACCAGCCCTCCCCAGCCCTGTATAGAACCAGCCCTGTATAGAACAAACCTCTCTCTTACCCTTAATGTCATCATGTAGACTAGCAGACCAGCCCTGTATAGAACCAGCCCTGTATAGAACCAGCCCTGTATAGAACCAGCCCTGTATAGAACCAGCCCTCCCCAGCCCTGTATAGAACCAGCCCTGTATAGAACCAGCCCTGTATAGAACCAGCCCTGTATAGAACCAGTCCTGTATAGAACCAGCCCTGTATAGAACCAGCCCTATATAGAAACAACCCTGTATAGAACCAGCCCTGTATAGAACCAGCCCTGTATAGAACCAGCCCTGCATAGAACCAGCCCTCTCTTACCCATAATAATCATCATGTAGACTAGCAGACCAGCACTGTATATGCCAGCCCTGTATAGAACCAGCCCTGTATAGAACCAGCCCTCTCTTACCCATAATAATCATCATGTAGACTAGCCTACCAGCACTGTATCTGTGAGCTGTTGGGCTGGAGACCACAAGCCAAGACCAGAGGAGGCACATTTGCTATATAACACAACAGTTTTTCCTGATAAAACTATCAGAGTTGAAAGTGCAATGGAAAAACACTGAACTTTTAGATTTTTAAAAATATTTTCACGAACATATGTTGCCAATTGGATGGCATCCTAGCTTCTGTCCAGTATGTCATAAGGTGAATGCACCAATTTGTAAGTCGCTCTGGATAAGAGCGTCTGCTAAATGACTTAAATGTAAATGTAAGAATGTTGAGGTAGCATGCTAGCAGATGCCCATTGATTTTACAAGTCATTGCGCTAACGCTAGTTAGCATTGGCTCACAAAACGACCTCTTCACTTCCTTCATGCTGGACACAGAATGGTATCCAGTAGTTCCTCTGACTCTGGGGATGTATAGATAAAGGGCCTCCTTGCCAAATTATCACTTTAATCTATTGACTTGTTTCTATTAACTTCTACAATTTAGTTATGGAAGTAGTGTTTTCTCTTGAAACTGGTGAGAACCATGACTGTGGTTGTCCCAACATGCACCCTGTTCCTGATATAGTACACTACTTTTGTCCTTGACCTATTAACCTATTAACACTCATTAACACTGGCTCACTCGAGACACGCTATCCGTCGGTACAGCCACCTAGTTTCTTCACGCACAGACAGAAACAAGCATCTCTCTGGTAAGAAGAGGGGCGGGGGTGGATGCCTTATGATTAATGAGACGTGGTGTGATCACAACAACATACAGGAACTCAAGTCCTTTTGTTCACCTGACTTAGAATTCCTCACAATCAAATTCTGACCGCATTATCTACCAAGCGAATTCTCTTCGATCATTATCACAGTCGTGTATATTCCCCCCCCAAGCAGACACATCGACGGCCCTGAAAGAACTTCATTGGACTCTATGTAAACTGGAAACCACATATCCTGAGGCTGCATTTATTGTAACTGGGGATTTTAACAAGGCTAATCTGAAAACAAGGCTCCCTAAATTCTATCAGCATATCAATTGCGCAACCAGGGCTGGTAAAACCCTGGATCATTGTTATTCTAACTTCCGCGACGCATATAAGGCCCTCCCCCATCCCCCTTTTGGAAAAGCTGATCACGACTCCATTTTGTTGCTTCCAGCCTATAGACAGAAACTAAAACAGGAAGCACCCGCGCTCAGGTCTGTTCAACGCTGTTCTGACCAGTCGGATTCCACGCTTCAAGATTGCTTTGATCAGGTGGACTGGGATATGTTCCGCATAACGTCGAACAACAACAATGATGAATACGCTGAATAGGTGAGCGAGTTTATTAGCAAGTGCATCGGTGATGTTGTACCAACAGTGACTATTAACCGTGGATTGATGGCAGCATTCGCGTGAAACTGAAAGCGCGAACCACTGCTTTTAATCAGGGCAAGGTGACCGGAAACATGACCGAATACAAACAGTGTATCTATTCCCTCCGCAAGGCAATCAAACAAGCTAAGCGTCAGTACAGAGGCAAAGTGGAGTCGCAATTCAACGGCTCAGACACGAGGTATGTGGCAGGGTCTACAGTTAATCACGGACTACAAAAGAAAAACCAGCCTCGTCGCGGATCACAATGTCTTGCTCCCAGACAGACTAAACAACTTCTTTGCTCGCTTTGAGAACAATACAGTGCCACTGACACGGCCCGCTACCAAAACCTGTGGGCTCTCCTTCACTGTAGCCAACGCGAGTAAAACATTTAAAAGTGTTAACCCTCGCAAGACTGCAGGCCCAGACTGCATCCCCAGCCGCGTCCTCAGAACATTCGCAGACCAACTGGCTGGTGTGTTTACGGAAAACATTCAACCAATCCATATCCCAGTCTGCTGTTCCACATGCTTCAAGAGGGCCACCATTGTTCCTGTTCCCAAGAAAGCTAAGGTAACTGAGCTAAACGACTACCGCCCTGTAGCACTCACTTCCGTCATCATGAAGTGCTTTAAGAGACTCGTCAAGGACCATATCACCTCCACCCTACCTGACACCCTAGACCCACTCCAATTTGCTTACCGCCAAAATAGGTCCACAGACGACGCAACCACACTGCACACTGCCCTAACCCGTCTGGACAAGAGGAATACCTATGTGAGAATGCTGTTCATCGACTACAGCTCAGAATTGAACACCATAGTACCCTCCAAACTCGTCATTAAGCTCGAGACCCTGGGTCTCGACCCCGCCCTGTGCAACTGGGTACTGGACTTCCTGATGGTGTTGAGGGTAGGTAACATCTCCACCCCGCTGACCCTCAACACTGGGGCTCCAGAAGGGTGCGTTCTCAGCCCTCTCCTGTACTCCTTGTTCACCCATGACTGCGTGGCCATGCACGCCTCCAACTCAATCATCAAGTTTGCAGACAACACTACAGTGGTAGGCTTGATTACCAACAACGACGAGACGGCCTACAGGGAGGAGGTGAGGGCCCTTGGTGTGTGGTGTCAGGAAAACAACCTCACACTCAATGTCAACAAAACAAAGGAGATGATCGTGGACTTCAGGAAACAGCAGAGGGACCCATATCTACATTGACGGGACAGTGGTGGAGAGGGTGGATAGTTTTAAGTTCCTCTGCGTACACATCACGGACAAACTGAAATGGTCCACCCACACAGACAGCGTGGCGCCTCTTCAACCTCAGGAGGCTGAAGAAATACGGCTTGACACCAAACACACTCACAAACTTTTACAGATGCACAATCGAGAGCATCTTGTCGGGCTGTATCACCGCCTGGTATGGCAGCTGCTTCGCCCATAACCGTAAGGCTCTCCAGAGGGTAGTGAGGTCTGCACAACGCATCACCGGGGGCAAACTACCTGCCCTCCAGGACACCTACACCACCCGATGTCACAGGAAGGCCATAAGGATCATCAAGGACATCAACCACCCGAACCACTGCCTGTTCACCCCGCTATCATCCAGAAGGCGAGGTCAGTACAGGTGCATCAAAGCGGGGACCGAGAGACTGAAAACCAGCTTCTATCTCAAGGCCATCAGACTGTTAAACAGCCACCACTAACATTGAGTGGCTGCTGCCAACACACTGACTCAACTCCACTTTAATAAATGGAAAAATTGATCTTATCACTTATCACTAGCCACTTTAAACAATGCCACTTTATATAATGTTTACATACCCTACATTACTCATCTCATATGTATACGTATATACTGTACTCTGTACATCTACTGCATCTTGCCTATGCCGTTCGGCTATCACTCATTCATATATTTTTGTACATATTCCTATTCATTCCTTTACTCTTGTGTGTATAAGTTAGTTCTTGTGAAATTGTTAGATTACTTGTTAGATATTACTTCACGGTCGGAACTAGAAGCACAAGCATTTCGCTACACTCGCATTAACATCTGCTAACCATGTGTATGTGACAAATACATTTGATTTGATCTGCGGTGAAATGTGACAGAGCTGTGTTTGTCAGACCATGAGACATCCTGAAAATTGGTCTTCTCACAAGCTTCCGGAACGGTCTGTTATTCAATGTGTTTCTATTGGCTAATAGCAGTAAGGACTGTCTGTTATTCAATGTGTTTCTATTGGCTAATAGCAGTAAGGACTATCTGTTATTCAATGTGTTTCTATTGGCTGATAGCAGTAAGGACTATCTGTTATTCAATGTGTTTCTATGGGCTAATAGCAGTAAGGACTATCTGTTACTCAATGTGTTTCTATGGGCTAATAGCAGTAAGGACTGTCTGTTATTCAATGTGTTTCCATTGGCTAATTGCAGTAAGGCCAAAAGTACTTTTTCATTTAAAAACATTTTCTGATACTTTAAAATCAAATAGCATAATGATCCTTGGTATGAACTAAAAACACCTCCTCCCCCAGCTTAGACAGGGTTTAGACTTATGGGTTAAGAGAGTTTCTCTAGAAGCTCTGCTCTGATCCCACCCCTCTATACTCTGATCCAACCCCTCTATACTCTGATCCCACCCCTCTATACTCTGATCCCATCCCTCTATACTCTGATCCCATCCCTCTATACTCTGACCCCACCCCTCTATACTCTGATCCCACCCCTCTATACTCTGCTCTGATCCCACCCCTCTATACTCTGATCCCACCCCTCTATACTCTGATCCCACCCCTCTATACTCTGATCCCACCCCTCTATACTCTGCTCTGATCCCACCTCTCTATACTCTGATCCCACCCCTCTATACTCTGATCCCACCCCTCTATACTCTGATCCCACCCCTCTATACTCTGCTCTGATCCCACCCCTCTATACTCTGCTCTGATCTCATCCCTCTATACTCTGCTCTGATCCCACCCCTCTATACTCTGCTCTGATCTCACCCCTCTATACTCTGCTCTGATCCCACCCCTCTATACTCTGCTCTGATCCCACCCCTCTATACTCTGCTCTGATCCCACCCCTCTATACTCTGCTCTGATCCCACCCCTCTATACTCTGCTCTGATCCCACCCCTCTATACTCTGCTCTGATCCCACCCCTCTATACTCTGCTCTGATCCCACCCCTCTATACTCTGATCCCACCCCTCTATACTCTGATCCCATCTCTCTATACTCTGCTCTGATCCCACCCCTCTATACTCTGATCCCACCTCTCTATACTCTGATCCCACCCTCTATACTCTGCTCTGATCCCACCCCTCTATACTCTGCTCTGATCCCACCCCTCTATACTCTGATCCCACCCCTCTATACTCTCTGATCCCACCCCTCTATACTCTGATCCCACCCCTCTATACTCTGCTCTGATCCCACCCCTCTATACTCTGCTCTGATCCCACCCCTCTATACTCTGATCCCACCTCTCTATACTTTGCTCTGATCCCACCCCTCTATACTCTGCTCTGATCCCACCCCTCTATACTCTGCTCTGATCCCACCCCTCTATACTCTGCTCTGATCCCACCTCTTAACTCTGCTCTGATCCCACCCCATCTATACTCTGCTCTGATCCCACCCCTCTATACTCTGCTCTTATCCCACCCTCTATAACTCTGCTTCAGTGATCCCACCCCTCTATACTCTGCTCTGATCCCACCCCTATTCTGCTCTGATCCCACCCCTCTATCCTCTGATCCCACCCCTCTGATACTCTGCTCTGATCCCACCCCTCTATCCTCTGATCCCACCCCTCTGGATTGTGATCCCACCCCTCTATCCTCTGATCCCACCCCTCTATACTCTGCTCTGATCCCAACCCTCTATACTCTGATCCCACCCCTCTATGATGTCTGCTCTGATCCCACCCCTCTATACTCTGCTCTGATCCCACCCCTCTATACTCTGCTCTGATCTCACCCCTCTATACTCTGATCCCACCTCTCTATACTCCGCTCTGATCTCACCTCTCTATACTCTGCTCTGATCTCACCCCTCTATACTCTGCTCTGATCCCACCCCTCTATACTCTGCTCTGATCCCACCCCTCTATACTCTGCTCTGATCGCACCCTGCTATACTCTAATCTACACTATATTTCCCTAATGATGAAGCTTGAAAACTCCATCGCTGCCTTCATAGCTTTTCAGCTAAATTGTTCAGAGACTCTCTTTGCTCCTTGACCTCTTAACTGTAGGATTGGATAAGAGCAGGCTGCATTACCCTGAGATATGAGATGGATTAGGGTTATTGATCTGTCTCTGTCCTGAGATCAGGAGGGTTTCTGATCTATAACTATGATTCAGTGTATCCATCGCTCCAAGAGAAGAGACATTTCTATCATTCCATAAAACCCCAATTTGATCTGAGCTGAATGTTCGGTGATTTAATATTGATACATTTTATTGATCACTATCTGCCCTTGAACTCTGGATTGTAGAAAGACGTATCAATATCAGATTATTATTATATTATGGCAAGGATTAAACACATCAGGCTGGAATGTCACCTCTATGATGTCACCTCTGGAATGTCACCTCTATGATGTCACCTCTGGAATGTCACCTCTATGATGTCACCTCTGGAATGTCACCTCTATGATGTCACCTCTGGAATGTCACTTTACCAAGACTGAAGACCCCGAGACAATGCAAGACCAGCGGAGGAAAGACTAACCAAAAGTCATACTAGTTTTATATATATATTTAAGTATCAAAAGTAAATGTAATTTGCTAAAATATACTTAAGTATCAAAAGTAATAGTATAAATCATTGACATTTCCTTAAATAAAGCAAATCCAGACGGCACTATTTTCTTGTTTTGTAGCCAGGGGCTCCAACACTCAGACCTCATTTACAAACTAAGCATATGTGTTTAGTGAGTCCTCCAGATCAGAGACAGTAGGGATGACCAGGGATGTTCTCTGTTTAGTGAGTCCTCCAGATCAGAGACAGTAGGGATGACCAGGGATGTTCTCTGTTTAGTGAGTCCTCCAGATCAGAGGCAGAAGGGATGGACCAGGGATGTTCTCTGTTTAGTGAGTCCTCCAGATCAGAGGCAGTTGGGATGACCAGGGATGCTCTCTGTTTAGTGAGTCCTCCAGATCAGAGGCAGTTGGGATGACCAGGGATGCTCTCTGTTTAGTGAGTCCTCCAGATCAGAGGCAGAAGGGATGTTCTCTGTTTAGTGAGTCCTCCAGATCAGAGGCAGTAGAGATGACCAGGGATGTTCTCTGTTTAGTGAGTCCTCCAGATCAGAGGCAGTAGAGATGACCAGGGATTTTCTCTGTTTAGTGAGTCCTCCAGATCAGAGGCAGTAGGGATGACCAGGGATTTTCTCTGTTTAGTGAGTCCTCCAGATCAGAGGCAGTAGGGATGACCAGGGATGTTCTCTGTTTAGTGAGTCCTCCAGATCAGAGGCAGTAGGGATGACTAGGGATGTTCTCTGTTTAGTGAGTCCTCCAGATCAGAGGCAGTAGGGATGACTAGGGATGTTCTCTGTTTAGTGAGTCCTCCAGATCAGAGACAGTAGGGATGTTCTCTGTTTAGCGAGTCCTCCAGATCAGAGGCAGTAGGGATAACCAGGGATGTTCTCTGTTTAGTGAGTCCTCCAGATCAGAGGCAGTAGGGATGACCAGGGATGTTCTCTGTTTAGTGAGTCCTCTAGATCAGAGGCAGTAGAGATGACCAGGGATGTTCTCTGTTTAGTGAGTCCTCCAGATCAGAGACAGCAGGGATGTTCTCTGTTTAGTGAGTCCTCCAGATCAGAGGCAGTAGAGATGACCAGGGATGTTCTCTGTTTAGTGAGTCCTCCAGATCAGAGACAGCAGGGATGTTCTCTGTTTAGTGAGTCCTCCAGATCAGAGACAGTAGGGATGACCAGGGATGTTCTCTGTTTAGTGAGTCCTCCAGATCAGAGGCAGTAGAGATGACCAGGGATGTTCTCTGTTTAGTGAGTCCTCCAGATCAGAGACAGTAGGGATGACCAGGGATGTTCTCTGTTTAGTGAGTCCTCCAGATCAGAGACAGTAGGGATGACCAGGGATGTTCTCTGTTTAGTGAGTCCACCAGATCAGAGGCAGTAGGGATGACCAGGGATGTTCTCTGTTTAGTGAGTCCTCCAGATCAGAGACAGTAGGGATGACCAGGGATGTTCTCTGTTTAGTGAGTCCTCCAGATCAGAGACAGTAGGGATGTTCTCTGTTTAGTGAGTCCTCCAGATCAGAGGCAGTTGGGATGACCAGGGATGCTCTCTGTTTAGTGAGTCCTCCAGATCAGAGACAGTAGGGATGACCAGGGATGTTCTCTGTTTAGTGAGTCCTCCAGATCAGAGGCAGTAGGGATGACCAGGGATGTTCTCTGTTTAGTGAGTCCTCTAGATCAGAGACAGTAGGGATGACCAGGGATGTTCTCTGTTTAGTGAGTCCTCCAGATCAGAGACAGTAGGGATGACCAGGGATGTTCTCTGTTTAGTGAGTCCTCCAGATCAGAGCCAGTAGGGATGACCAGGGATGTTCTCTGTTTAGTGAGTCCTCCAGATCAGAGGCAGTAGGGATGACCAGGGATGTTCTCTGTTAAGTACTACTTTATACCACTGTGCATGACCCTGTTATTGTCCCAGGGTGAATATATATTATCACATGGCACGATGTATGACATGTAAATCTCTCCTTGTTGTCACTGAAAAAATGTTTCCAATTGTTTCTGATTGAAAAACATTTGGTATTGCAGTTTCAGGTCACTTCATGATTGGCCACAACCCTTGCTTGTAGCCCATGACCTCTCAACCTCATATCCTTCCCCTTCTGCCCTGTTCCATCAGTCTGGCTCCAGATTCATGACCTCTCAACCTCATATCCTTCCCCTTCTGCCTGTTCCATCAGTCTGGCTCCAGATTCATGACCTCTCAACCTCATATCCTTCCCCTTCTGCCTGTTCCATCAGTCTGGCTCCAGATTCATGACCTCTCAACCTCATATCCTTCCCCTTCTGCCCTCTCCATCAGTCTGGCTCCAGATTCAGTCAGATATGAAGGTGGATCTCATCACTTCAGTTCAGGAGCATCATGTCTGTGTCCGTCTCTCAGTACGCTGCTTAGCAGGGATCTCCCGTAATGATATCCTATAGCCCCATAAACATAGAGTGCCATGCCTGTATTCCAAATGGCCCCCTATTTCCCTAAGGTCTAAAGTAGTGGACTAGAAAGGGAATAGAGCCCTGGTCTAAAGTAGTGCACTAGAAAGGGAATAGGGCCCTGGTCTAAAGTAGTGCACTAGAAAGGGAATAGGGCCCTGGTCTAATGTAGTGCACTAGAAAGGGAATAGGGCTCTGGTCTAATGTAGTGCACTAGAAAGGGAATAGGGCCCTGGTCAACAGTAGTGCACTAGAAAGGGAATAGGGCCCTGGTCTAAAGTAGTGCACTAGAAAGGGAATAGGGCTCTGGTCTAAAGTAGTACCACTATATAGGGAATAGGGCTCTGGTCTAAAGTAGTACCACTATATAGGGAATAGGGCTCTGGTCTAAAGTAGTGCACTAGAAAGGGAATAGGGCTCTGGTCTAAAGTAGTGCACTAGAAAGGGAATAGGGCCCTGGTCTAAAGTAGTGCACTGGAAAGGGAATAGGGCCCTGGTCTAAAGTATTGCACTAGAAAGGGAATAGGGCCCTGGTCTAAAGTAGTGCACTGGAAAGGGAATAGAGCCCTGGTCTAAAGTAGTGCACTAGAAAGGGAATAGGGCTCTGGTCTAAAGTAGTGCACTAGAAAGGGAATAGGGCCCTGGTCAACAGTAGTGCACTAGAAAGGGAATAGGGCTCTGGTCTAAAGTAGTGCACTAGAAAGGGAATAGGGCCCTGGTCTAAAGTAGTGCACTATATAGGGAATAGGGCTCTGGTCTAATGTAGTGCACTAGAAAGGGAATAGGGCCCTGGTCTAATGTAGTGCACTAGAAAGGGAATAGGGCCCTGGTCTAAAGTAGTGCACTAGAAAGGGAATAGGGCCCTGGTCTAAAGTAGTGCACTGGAAAGGGAATAGGGCCCTGGTCTAAAGTAGTGCACTAGAAAGGGAATAGGGCTCTGGTCTAAAGTAGTGCACTAGAAAGGGAATAGGGCCCTGGTCAACAGTAGTGCACTAGAAAGGGAATAGGGCTCTGGTCTAAAGTAGTGCACTAGAAAGGGAATAGGGCCCTGGTCTAAAGTAGTGCACTATATAGGAATAGGGCTCTGGTCTAGATAGGGCCCTAGTGTAGTGCACTAGAAAGGGAATAGGGCCCTGGTCTAAAGTAGTAGTAGGGCACTAGAGTGCAAGGGAATAGGGCCCTGGTCTAAAGTAGTGCACTAGAAAGGGAATAGGGCCCTGGTCTAATGTAGTGCACTAGAAAGGGAATAGGGCCCTGGTCTAAAGTAGTGCACTAGAAAGGGAATAGGGCCCTGGTCAACAGTAGTGCACTAGAAAGGGAATAGGGCCCTGGTCTAAAGTAGTGCACTAGAAAGGGAATAGGGCCCTGGTCTATAGTAGTACCACTATATAGGGAATAAGGCCCTGGTCTAAAGTAGTGCACTAGAAAGGGAATAGGGCCCTGGTCTAATGTAGTGCACTAGAAAGGGAATAGGGTCCTGGTCTAAAGTAGTGCACTAGAAAGGGAATAGGGCCCTGGTCAACAGTAGTGCACTAGAAAGGGAATAGGGCCCTGGTCTAAAGTAGTGCACTAGAAAGGGAATAGGGCCCTGGTCTAAAGTAGTGCACTAGAAAGGGAATAGGGCCCTGGTCTAATGTAGTGCACTAGAAAGGGAATAGGGCCCTGGTCTAAAGTAGTGCACTAGAAAGGGAATAGGGCCCTGGTCTATAGTAGTGCACTAGAAAGGGAATAGGGCTCTGGCCTAAAGTAGTGCACTGGAAAGGGAATAGGGCTCTGGTCTATAGTAGTGCACTAGAAAGGGAATAGGGCCCTGGTCAACAGTAGTGCACTAGAAAGGGAATAGGGCCCTGGTCAACAGTAGTGCACTAGAAAGGGAATAGGGCCCTGGTCTAAAGTAGTGCACTAGAAAGGGAATAGGGCCCTGGTCTATGGTAGTGCACTAGAAAGGGAATAGGGCCCTGATCAACAGTAGTGCACTAGAAAGGGAATAGGGCCCTGGTCTAAAGTAGTGCACTAGAAAGGGAATATGGCCCTGGTCTAAAGTAGTGCACTAGAAAGGGAATAGGGCCCTGGTCTATAGTAGTGCACTAGAAAGGGAATAGGGCTCTGGTCTAAAGTATTGCACTAGAAAGGGAATAGGGCCCTGGTCTAAAGTATTGCACTAGAAAGGGAATAGGGCCCTGGTCTAAAGTAGTGCACTAGAAAGGGAATAGGGCCCTGGTCTATAGTAGTACCACTATATAGGGAATAGGGCCCTGGTCTATAGTAGTACCACTATATAGGGAATAGGGCCCTGGTCTAAAGTAGTGCACTAGAAAGGGAATAGGGCCCTGGTCTATGGTAGTGCACTAGAAAGGGAATAGGGCCCTGGTCAACAGTAGTGCACTAGAAAGGGAATAGGGCCCTGGTCTAAAGTAGTGCACTAGAAAGGGAATATGGCCCTGGTCTAAAGTAGTGCACTAGAAAGGGAATAGGGCCCTGGTCTATAGTAGTGCACTAGAAAGGGAATAGGGCTCTGGTCTAAAGTATTGCACTAGAAAGGGAATAGGGCCCTGGTCTAAAGTAGTGCACTGGAAAGGGAATAGGGCTCTGGTCTATAGTAGTGCACTAGAAAGGGAATAGGGCCCTGATCAACAGTAGTGCACTAGAAAGGAAATAGGGCCCTGGTCAACAGTAGTGCACTAGAAAGGGAATAGGGCTCTGGTCTATGGTAGTGCACTAGAAAGGGAATAGGGCCCTGGTCAACAGTAGTGCACTAGAAAGGGAATAGGGCCCTGGTCTAAAGTAGTGCACTAGAAAGGGAATAGGGCCCTGGTCTAAAGTAGTGCACTAGAAAGGGAATAGGGCCCTGGTCAACAGTAGTGCACTAGAAAGGGAATAGGGCCCTGGTCTAAAGTAGTGCACTAGAAAGGGAATAGGGCCCTGGTCTAAAGTAGTGCACTAGAAAGGGAATAGGGCCCTGGTCTATGGTAGTGCACTAGAAAGGGAATAGGGCCCTGGTCAACAGTAGTGCACTAGAAAGGGAATAGGGCCCTGGTCTAAAGTAGTGCACTAGAAAGGGAATAGGGCCCTGGTCTATGGTAGTGCACTAGAAAGGGAATAGGGCCCTGGTCTAAAGTAGTGCACTAGAAAGGGAATATGGCCCTGGTCTAAAGTAGTGCACTAGAAAGGGAATAGGGCCCTGGTCTATAGTAGTGCACTAGAAAGGGAATAGGGCTCTGGTCTAAAGTATTGCACTAGAAAGGGAATAGGGCCCTGGTCTAAAGTATTGCACTAGAAAGGGAATAGGGCCCTGGTCTATAGTAGTGCACTAGAAAGGGAATAGGGCCCTGGTCTAAAGTAGTGCACTAGAAAGGGAATAGGGCCCTGGTCTATAGTAGTACCACTATATAGGGAATAGGGCCCTGGTCTATAGTAGTACCACTATATAGCCTCTCTGGGGTCTGTGTGTGGACAGGGCCTCTCTGGGGTCTGTGTGTGGACAGGGCCTCTCTGGGGTCTGTGTGGACAGGGCCTCTCTGGGGTCTGTGTGTGGACAGGGCCTCTCTGGGGTCTGTTTGTGGACAGGGCCTCTCTGGGGTCTGTGTGTGGACAGGGCCTCTCTGGGGTCTGTGTGTGGACAGGGCCTCTCTGGGGTCTGTGTGGACAGGGCCTCCCTGGGGTCTGTTTGTGGACAGGGCCTCTCTGGGGTCTGTGTGGACAGGGCCTCTCTGGGGTCTGTGTGGACAGGGCCTCTCTGGGGTCTGTTTGTGGACAGGGCCTCTCTGGGGTCTGTGTGGACATGGCCTCTCTACCATCTCCAACCCACCTGACAGTGTGTTACCTTGCTAGCCCACAGTGAGGCAGCAGCGCCCTGTGTGTGTCTGTGTGTGTGTGTGTGTGTGTGTGTGTGTGTGTATTAGTGGCATGATGACTTGATTTTCATCCAGCTATGCCACTTTGTTCAGGTGGTAACGTGATCAATATGTGCCACCTTCGTCGAGCCACGGGACCTGTGTCCTCATCTGCAACTTTGTACATCGTCCTTGTCGTTTGTTCACTCCTGCCTGGCACTTCTCTTTAACAAGGTAAAGACAAACACAATGGGGAATACCTATATAGTCTCTCCGTGGGCTTCTCTTCTCATCTTTTTAACACATTGATGTTGTTGTTGTTGTTTGTAGAGCTGGATGTATTAGAGGTGCTGTAGAACCAGAGGAAACAGTCTTTAATTCATTGCGACACATTGATTTGTCACCTATTCCCTACGCAGGGAACACTGTTGGTGCCAGTTGGGATGTACCCATGAAATCTTTAATTATTCTAATCAAATGAAAATCAAATCAAATTGTATTTGTCAACAGGATACAGGAGGTGTAAACCATCCAGATGAAAGCTCTTCCTCCCCAATTCAGAGTTCAATGTCAAAGGTAGGAAGTCCATGTAAATGTTTCGTATTTTTTAAATTTATTTTACCTTTATTTAACCGGGCAAGTCAGTTAAGAACAAATTCTTATTTTCAATGACGGTCTAGGAACAGTGGGTTAACTGCCTGTTTAGGGGCAGAACGACAGATTTGTACCTTGTCAGCTCGGGGGTTTGAACTTGCAACCTTCCGGTTACAAGTCCAATGCTCTAACCACTAGGCTACCCTGCCGCCCCCCAGCCAGTGTTTGTTGGCTTGTATGGTATGTTACGACCTGCGGGTCGTGGACCGACCTGTGTCTGTTGGCTTGTATGGTATGTTACGACCTGCGGGTCGTGGACCGACCTGTGTCTGTTGGCTTGTATGGTATGTTACGACCTGCGGGTCGTGGATGGACGTGTGTTTGTTGGCTTGTATGGTATGTTACGACCTGCGGGTTGTGGACCGACGTGTGTCTGTTGGCTTGTATGGTATGTTACGACCTGCGGGTCGTGGATGGACGTGTGCCTGTTGCCTTGTATGGTATGTTACGACCTGTGGGTCGTGGACCGACCTGTGTCTGTTGGCTTGTATGGTATGTTACGA
The DNA here is from genome assembly GCF_034236695.1 of Oncorhynchus nerka. Lineage (NCBI taxonomy): Eukaryota > Metazoa > Chordata > Actinopteri > Salmoniformes > Salmonidae > Oncorhynchus > Oncorhynchus nerka. The sequence continues at coordinate 101,060,296 of NC_088409.1, read as the reverse complement.
CCTGCGGGTCGTGGACCGACCTGTGTCTGCTGCTTTTTGTGATTTCCTTTCAATTCATGTCCAATTAGACAACCAGGTGAGGGGAGTCCCGAACAAATCCATTACTTTAATGAATCAATCAAGTAACCTGAAAACCTGCACACGCAACCTGAAAACCTGCACACGCAACCTGAAAACCTGCACACGCAACCTGAAAACCTGCACACGCAACCTGAAAACCTGCACACGCAACCTGAAAACCTGCACACGCAACCTGAAAACCTGCACACGCAACCTGAAAACCTGCACACGCAACCTGAAAACCTGCACACGCAACCTGAAAACCTGCACACGCAACCTGAAAACCTGCACACACAACCTGAAAACCTGCACACACAACCTGAAAACCTGCACACACAACATGAAAACCTGCACACACAACCTGAAAACCTGCACACACAACCTGAAAACCTGCACACACAACATGAAAACCTGCACACACAACCTGAAAACCTGCACACACTTGGCCCTCAAGGAATTGAGTTTAACACCTGTGGTCTGGAGGGATGCACTCTATCCCAATATGACTGCCAGGGAGCTTCAGTTGGCTGTGGGAAACAAACAGGGACTAAATAACCTGAAAGGAGGGCAGGAAAGAAGACAAGAGGGCTCTGCTTATCACAACTGCACAGATGTGAAACAGATGAGATGAGAGAGGGGAGGGGAGAGAGCAGGGGAGAGAGAGGGGAGGGGAGAGAGCAGGGGAGAGAGGAGAGAGGGGAGTGGAGAGAGGAGGGGAGAGGAGAGAGCAGGGGAGAGAGAGGGGAGGGGAGAGAGCAGGGGAGGGGAGAGAGGAGAGGGGGAGTGGAGAGAGGAGGGGAGAGGAGAGAGCAGGGGAGGGAGGGGAGAGAGCAGGGGAGAGAGAGGGGAGGGGAGAGAGCAGGGGAGAGAGAGAGAGGGGGGAGGGGAGAGGAGGGGAGAGGAGAGAGCAGGGGAGAGAGAGGAGAGAGAGGAGGGGAGAGAGGGGAGGGGAGAGAGCAGGGTAGAGGGGAGGGGAGAGAGGGGAGGGGAGAGAGGGGTGGGGAGAGATGATAGGGGAGAGAGAGAAAGAAGAGAAGAGGGCTCTGGTTATCACAACTGCACAGATGTGAAACAGATGAGATGGGAGAAAGGAGAGGGAGGGGAGGGAGGGGAGAGATCAGGGGAGAGGGGAGGGGAGGGGAGAGAGGGAGAGAGAGGAGAGGAGAGGGGAGGGGAGAGAGGAGGAGGGGAGAGAGAGAGGGGAGGGGAGGGAGAGAGGGGGAGGGGAGAGAGAGCAGGGGAGAGAGGAGGGGAGAGAGGAGAGAGGGCAGGGGAGAGAGGGGAGGGGAGGGGAGAGAGCAGGGGAGAGGGCAGGGGAGAGAGGAGAGGAAGGAGAGAGGGGAGGGGAGAGGACAGGGGAGAGGGCAGGGGAGAGAGGAGAGGAAGGAGAGAGGGGAGGGGAGAGGACAGGGGAGGGGAGAGAGGAGAGAGGGAGGGGAGAGAGCAGGGGAGGGGAGAGAGGAGAGAGGGGAGGGGAGAGAGCAGGGGAGGGGGGGAGAGCAGGGGAGGGAGGAGAGAGAGGAAAGGAGGAGGAGGGAGGCGAGAGGGAGGGATTAGAACATTGAGAGTTGGGAGAGAAATGGTTCTGCAACACATGTGTGACAGTGTACATAAGGAGGAGGCTACGGGAGTCCTTCCAAGGGAAATGAGGGAGTATTTATTGTTCTGGAGATGGTCGGAAACTTCCTTTCCACCCCTGATTCGTCATGAAGAAAAATAGTGCTGGGACCTGCTGTGAAATATTAATCTTGTAACAGAGAAAGAGAGTGTGGTGGAGAAGTGAGTAAGAGGAGGAAACGTTAGAGAAGGGGGAGAGAAGACGAGAGCAGCATATGGTGCGAGGCTCCTTAGGGAAGACAGACTGAGTTCACATCGACTAAAGGGGTGGAAAGGGAGGGGAGAGAAACAAGAGGAGGAGGAAGGCGGGTTCAGTGCAGTTTATTAGACTGCATTCGGTTGAGAGACATTTCTAGAACATCTGAGCCATTCTGTGTTGTTTCGCTGGCTGTGACCTTGGCTTATTCCTGTCTGTACTGTGTGCCAGGGTTACGTTAGCGTGCCAGGTTAACCTCCAGGTTAATAACTCACTATTTGGCATGGGCCTTTTGGATCCTTCAAATGTTTATACAGCTACATGCATCACTGAGAGCATCTTGACTGGCTGTATCACTGCTTGGCAAATACACAGCATGTCAGAGGGGTGATGTGGACGGCCCTGGGGTCGAGCTCCCTGCCATACAGGACCTCTATATCAGGCAGTGTCAGTGGGTGATGTGGACGGCCCTGGGGCCGAGCTCCCTGCCATACAGGACCTCTATATCAGGCAGTGTCAGTGGGTGATGTGGACGGCCCTGGGGCCGAGCTCCCTGCCATACAGGACCTCTATATCAGGCAGTGTCAGTGGGTGATGTGGACGGCCGAGCTCCCTGCCATACAGGACCTCTATATCAGGCAGTGTCAGTGGGTGATGTGGACGGCCCTGGGGCCGAGCTCCCTGCCATACAGGACCTCTATATCAGGCAGTGTCAGTGGGGTGATGTGGACGGCCCTGGGGTCGAGCTCCCTGCCATACAGGACCTCTATATCAGGCAGTGTCAGTGGGTGATGTGGACGGCCCTGGGGCCGAGCTCCCTGCCATACAGGACCTCTATATCAGGCAGTGTCAGTGGGTGATGTGGACGGCCCTGGGGTCGAGCTCCCTGCCATACAGGACCTCTATATCAGGCAGTGTCAGTGGGTGATGTGGACGGCCCTGGGGTCGAGCTCCCTGCCATACAGGACCTCTATATCAGGCAGTGTCAGTGGGTGATGTGGACGGCCGAGCTCCCTGCCATACAGGACCTCTATATCAGGCAGTGTCAGTGGGTGATGTGGACGGCCCTGGGGCCGAGCTCCCTGCCATACAGGACCTCTATATCAGGCAGTCTCAGTGGGTGATGTGGACGGCCCTGGGGCCGAGCTCCCTGCCATACAGGACCTCTATATCAGGCAGTGTCAGAGGGTGATGTGGACGGCCGAGCTCCCTGCCATACAGGACATCTATATCAGGCAGTGTCAGAGGGGTGATGTGGATGGCCCTGGGGCCGAGCTCCCTGCCATACAGGACCTCTATATCAGGCAGTCTCAGTGGGTGATGTGGACGGCCCTGGGGCCGAGCTCCCTGCCATACAGGACCTCTATATCAGGCAGTCTCAGTGGGTGATGTGGACGGCCCTGGGGCCGAGCTCCCTGCCATACAGGACCTCTATATCAGGCAGTGTCAGAGGGGTGATGTGGACGGCCCTGGGGCCGAGCTCCCTGCCATACAGGACCTCTATATCAGGCAGTGTCAGTGGGTGATGTGGACGGCCCTGGGGTCGAGCTCCCTGCCATACAGGACCTCTATATCAGGCAGTGTCAGTGGGTGATGTGGACGGCCCTGGGGCCGAGCTCCCTGCCATACAGGACCTCTATATCAGGCAGTGTCAGTGGGTGATGTGGACGGCCCTGGGGCCGAGCTCCCTGCCATACAGGACCTCTATATCAGGCAGTGTCAGTGGGTGATGTGGACGGCCCTGGGGCCGAGCTCCCTGCCATACAGGACCTCTATATCAGGCAGTGTCAGTGGGGTGATGTGGACGGCCCTGGGGCCGAGCTCCCTGCCATACAGGACCTCTATATCAGGCAGTGTCAGTGGGTGATGTGGACGGCCCTGGGGTCGAGCTCCCTGCCATACAGGACCTCTATATCAGGCAGTGTCAGAGGAAGGCCTGACAAATTGCCACAGACTCCAGCCAACCAAAGCCATAGACTGTTCACTCTGCTACCGTCTGGCAAACCATAAGACTGCTAAATAGCCAATTAGTGGAACCCGAACCACACTGAGTGAAAGAAGCAATGAAAACATCTCCCCAATATTAAGTTGCACCCTCTTCTGACCTCAGAACAGCCTCAGTTTGTCAAAGCCTGGTGAGTATGTCATGGAAAGAGAAGGTGTTCCTAATGTCTCACACTGATCCTAAACACACTCACTAGACTATATATATACACTATATACACACTATATACACACTCACTAGACTATATATACACACTATATACACACTGTATACACACTGTATACACACTCACTAGACTATATATACACACTATATATACACTGTATACACACTCACTAGACTATATATACACACTATATACACACTATATACACACTGTATACACACTGTATACACACTCACTAGACTATATATATACACTATATACACACTGTATATACACTCACTAGACTATATATACACACTATATACACACTGTATACACACTCACTAGACTATATATATACACTATATACACACTGTATACACACTCACTAGACTATATATATACACTATATACACACTGTATACACACTCACTAGACTATATATATACACTATATACACACTGTATACACACTCACTAGACTATATATATACACTATATACACACTGTATACACACTCACTAGACTATATATACACACACTATATACACACTATATACACACTCACTAGACTATATATATACACTATATACACACTCACTAGACTATATATACACACTCACTAGACTATATATACACACACTATATACACACTCATAGACTATATAGACTATATATACACACTATATACACACTCACTAGACTATATATATACACTATATACACACTATATACACACTCACTAGACTATATATACACACTATATACACACTGTATACACACTCACTAGACTATATATACACACTATATATACACTATATACACACTCACTAGACTATATATATACACTATATACACACTGTATACACACTCACTAGACTATATATACACACTATATACACACTGTATACACACTCACTAGACTATATATACACACTATATACACACTCACTAGACTATATATATACACTATATACACACTGTATACACACTCACTAGACTATATATACACACTATATACACACTGTATACACACTCACTAGACTATATATATATACACACTATATACACACTCACTAGACTATATATACACACTATATACACACTATACACACTTACTAGACTATATATACACTATATACACACTATATACACACTCACTAGACTATATATACACACTATATACACACTATATACACACTCACTAGACTATATATACACACTATATACACACTGTATACACACTCACTAGACTATATATATACACTATATACACACTATATACACACTATATCTATACACTATATACACACTGTATATACACTCACTAGACTATATATATACACTATATACACACTGTATACACACTCACTAGACTATATATATACACACTATATACACACTCACTAGACTATATATACACACTATATACACACTGTATACACACTCACTAGACTATATATACACACTATATACACACTGTATACACACTGTATACACACTCACTAGACTATATATACACACTATATACACACTATATACACACTCACTAGACTATATATACACACTATATACACACTGTATACACACTCACTAGACTATATATATACACTATATACACACTATATACACACTCACTAGACTATATATACACACTATATACACACTGTATACACACTGTATACACACTCACTAGACTATATATACACACTATATACACATATACACACTGTATACACACTCACTAGACTATATATACACACTATATACACACTATATACACACTCACTAGACTATATATACACACTATATACACACTCACTACCAGACTATATATATACACTATATACACACTCATACACACTATATACACACTCACTAGACTATATATACACACTATATACACACACTATATACACACTCACTAGACTATATATATACACTATATACACACTGTATACACACTCACTAGACTATATATATACACTATATACACACTATATACACACTCACTAGACTATATATATACACACTATATACACACTATATACACACTCACTAGACTATATATACACACTATATACACACTGTATACACACTCACTAGACTATATATATACACTATATACACACTATACACACTCACTAGACTATATATACACACTATATACACACTCACTAGACTATATATATACACTATATACACACTCACTAGACTATATATACACACTCACTAGACTATATATATACACTATATACACACACTCACTAGACTATATATACACACTATATACACACACTCACTAGACTATATATACACACTATATACACACACTCACTAGACTATATATACACACTATATACACACTGTATACACACTCACTAGACTATATATACACACTATATACACACTGTATACACACTCACTAGACTATATATATACACTATATACACACTATATACACACTGTATACACACTCACTAGACTATATATACACACTATATACACACTATATACACACTCACTAGACTATATATACACACTATATACACACTGTATACACACTCACTAGACTATATATATACACTATATACACACTGTATACACACTCACTAGACTATATATATACACTATATACACACTATACACACTCACTAGACTATATATACACACTATATACACACTCACTAGACTATATATACACACTATATACACACTATATACACACACTCACTAGACTATATATACACACTATATTCACACTATATACACACTCACTAGACTATATATACACACTATATACACACTATATACACACTCACTAGACTATATATATACACTGTATACACACTCACTAGACTATATATATACACTATATACACACTGTATACACACTCACTAGACTATATACACACTATATACACACTATATACACACTCACTAGACTATATATACACACTATATACACGCACTAGACTATATATACACACTATATACACACTCACTAGACTATATATATACACTATATACACACTATACACACTCACTAGACTATATATACACACTATATACACACTCACTAGACTATATATACACACTATATACACACTCACTAGACTATATATACACACTATATACACACTATATACACACACTCACTAGACTATATATACACACTATATACACACTATATACACACTCACTAGACTATATATATACACTGTATACACACTGTATACACACTCACTAGACTATATATACACACTATATACACACTATATACACACTCACCAGACTATATATACACACTATATACACACTATATACACACGATATACACACTCACTAGACTATATATACACACTATATACACACTATATACACACTCACCAGACTATATATACACACTATATACACACTCACAGAGACTATATATATACACTATATACACACTACACTATATACACACTATATACACACTCACTAGAGTATATATATACATATATACATATACACTATATACACACTATATACACGCACTAGACTATATACACACTATATACACACTCACCAGACTATATATACACACTATATACACACTATATACACACGATATACACACTCACTAGACTATATATACACACTATATACACACGATATACACACTCACTAGACTATATATATACACACTATATACACACTATATACACACTCACTAGACTATATACATCCACAGGTACACTTCCAATTGACTCAAATGATGTCAATTAGCCTATCAGAAGCTTCTGAAGCCATGACAAAATTTTCTGGAATTTTCCAAGCTGTTTAAATGCACAGTCAACTTAGTGTATGTAAACTTCTGACCCACTGGAATTGTGATACAGTGAATTATAAGTGAAACAATTGTTGGAAAAATGACTTGTGTCATGCACAAAGTAGATGTCCTAACCTACTTGCCAAAACTATAGTTTGTTAACAAGAAATTTGTGGAGTGGTTGAAAAACTAGTTTTAATGACTCCAATGTAACATGATCTGTCACATGATCTCAGTATTTATTTTCACCTGTTCTGAAAGGCCCCAGAGTCTGCAACACCACTAAGCAAGGGGTACCTCCAAGCAGGGCGGCACTATGAAGACCAAGGAGCTCTCCAAACAGGTCAGAACAGAGCAGGAAGTACAGGTCAGGGTTGGGTTATAAAAAAACATCAGCAACTTTCAACATCCCACGGAGCACCATTAAATCCATTATTAAAAAATGGAAAGAACACCACAACAAACCTGCCAAGAGAGGGCCGCCCACCAAAACTTACAGACCAGGCAAGGAGGGCATTAACTTCTTCGATATAGGGGGCGCTCTTTTAATTTTTGGATGAAAAACGTTCCCGTTTTAAACAAGATATTTTGTCACGAAAAGATGCTCGACTATGCATATAATTGACAGCTTTGGAAAGAAAACACTCTGACGTTTCCCAAACTGCAAAGATATTGTCTGTGAGTGCCACAGAACTAATGTTACAGAAAAAAACTAGATAAAAATACAATCAGGAAGTGCAGCATTTTTTGAAACCGCCTCATGGCAATGACTCCTTATATGGCTGTGGAGGAGCTAGGAGTCAGCTTACCTTTTCCACCTTTTCCCCAAGGTGTATGCAGCATTGTGACGTATTTGTAGGCATATCATTGGAAGATTGACCCTAAGAGACTACATTTACCAGGTGGTCGCTTGGTGTCCTCCGTTGCAATTATTGCGTAATCTCCAGCTGTCGTACTTTTCCGTTTGCTACTGAGGAGAAACCCAACTGCCACGAAGGATTTATCATCGAATAGATATGTGAAAAACACCTTGAGGATGATTCTAAACAACGTTTGCCATGTTTCTGTCGATATTATGGAGTTAATTTGGAAAAAAGTTTGGCGTTGTAGTGAATGAATTTTCATTTTTTTTTCTTAGCCAAACGTGATGAACAAAACGGAGCGATTTCTCCTACACAAATAATATTTTTGGAAAAAATGAACATTTGCTATCTAACTGAGAGTCTCCTCATTGAAAACATCCGAAGTTCTTCAAAGGTAAATTATTTTATTTGAATGCTTTTCTTGTTTTTGTGAAAATGTTGCCTGCTGAATGCTAGGCTTAATGCTATGCTAGGCTATCAATACTCAGCCTGTCTCCAACCCAAATGCTTGTGTAGCTTTGGTTGAAAAGCATATTTTGAAAATCTGAGATGACAGTGTTGTTAACAAAAGGCTAAGCTTGTGTTTCAATATATTTATTTAATTTCATTTGCGATTTTCATGAATAGAAAAAGTTGCGTTATGCTAATGCATTATAGTATTTTTCTGTCGATTTCTCAGCCAAGCAGGATGAACAAACGTGATGTTTTTCACCTACAAATATATTATTTTTGGAAAAAAGGAACATTTGCTATCTAACTGGGAGTCTCCTGAGTGACAGCATCTGAAGTTCTTCAAAGGTAAATGATTTAATTTGGTTGCTTTTCTTATTTTTGTGAAAATGTTGCCTGCTGCCAGCACAGCCTAGCATAGCATTATGCCATGCTAAACTTACACAAATGCTTGTCTAGCGTTTGCTGTAACGCATATTTTGAAAATCTGAGATGACAGTGTTGTTAACAAAAGGCTAAGCCTGTGTTTGAATATATTTATTTAATTTCATTTGCGATTTTCATGAATAGGAAACGTTGCATTATGGTAATGCGCTTGAGGCTATGATTACGCTCCCGGATACGGGATTGCTCGTCGCTAGAGGTTAATCAGAGAGGCAACAAAGAGACCAAAGATAACCCTGAAGGAGCTGCAAAGCTCCACAGAGGAGATTGGAGTATCTGTCCATAAAACCACTAAGCCGTACGCTCCACAGAGCTGGGCTGTACGGAAGAGTAGCCAGCAAACATGTTTGGTGTTCGCCAAAATAGAGCTTTTTGGCCATCAAGGAAAACGCAATGTCTGGCGCAAACCCAACACCTCCCATCACCCCGAGAACATCATCCCCATGGTGGTGGCAGCATCATGCTGTGGGGATGTTTTTCATCGGCAGAGACTGAGAAACTGGTCAGAATTGAAGGAATGATGGATGGCACTAAATACAGGAAAATTCTTGTTCCAGTCTTCCAGACATTTGAGCCTGGGATGGAGGTTCACCTTCCAGCAGGACAATGATCCTAAGCGTACTGCTAAAGCAACACTCGAGTGGTTTAATGGGAAACATTTAAATGTCTTGGAATGGCCTAGTCAAAGCCCAGACCTCCATCCAATTGAGAATCTGTGGTATGACTTAAAGATTGCTGTACACCAGCGGAACCCATCCAACTTAAAAGAGCTTGAGCAGTTTTGCCTTGAAGAATGGGCAAAAATCCCAGTGGCTAGATGTGCCAAGCTTATAGAGACAAACCCCAAGAGACTTGTAGCTGTAATTGCTGCAAAATGTGGCTCTACAAAGTATTGACTTTGGGGGGGTGAATAGCACGCTTTTTTGTTTTCTTGTTTGTTTTTTCACAATAAAAATGTTTTTGCATCTTCAAAGTGGATAGGCCTGTTGTGTAAATCAAATGATACAAACCCCCCCCAAAACATATTTTAATTCCAGGTTGTAAGGCAACAAAATAGGAAAAATGCTAAGGGGGTTGAATACTTTCGCAAGCCACGCTATGTTTTGATCATGAAGTTTACAATCTGGTGTTACTCCAAGCAGTTTAGTCATCTCAACTTGCTCAATTTCCACATGATTTATTTCAAGATTTAGTTGAGGTTTCAGGTTTAGTGAATGTTTTGTTCCAAATACAATGCTTTTAGTTTTAGTAATGTTTAGGACTAACTTATTCCTTGCCACCCACTCTGAAACTAACTGCAGCTCTTTGTTGAGTGTTGCAGTGATTTCAGTCGCTGTAGTAGCTGACGTGTATAGTGTTGAGTCATCCGCATACACAGACACTCTGGCTCTGCTCAGTCAGTGGCATGTCGTTAGTCAAATTGAAAAACGCAACAGCCTGGGGAATTCCTGATTATATTTGATAGGATTCCATTGAAGAACACCCTCTGTGTTCTGTTAGATGAGTAAGTCTTTATCCACGTTATCGCAGGGGGTGTAAAGCCATAACACATATGTTTTTCCAGCAGCAGACCTACGATCAATGATGTCAAAAGCTGCACTGAAGTCTAACAAAGCAGCCCCCACAATCATTTCATCATCAATTTCTCTCAGCCAAGTGCTGTGCTTGTTGAGTGTCCTTCCCTATCAGCATGCTGAAATGACGTTGTCAATTTGTTTACTGTAAAGTAGCATTGTATCTGGTCAAACACCATTTTTTTCCAGAAGTTTACTAAGGGTTGGTAACAGGTTGATTGGTCGGCTATTTGAGCCAGTAAAGGGGGCTTTACTATTCTTGGGTAGCGGAATGACTTTAGCTTCCCTCCAGGCCTGAGGGCACACGCTCTCTAGTAGGCTTAGATTGAAGATGTGGCAAATAGGAGTGTCAATATCGTCTGCTATTATCCTCAGTAATTTTCCATCCGAATTATCAGACCCCGGTTGGCATGTCATTATTTTCACCTCTTCCACACTGACTTCACAGAATTCAAAAGTACAATTCTTGTGTTTCATAATTTGGTCCGATATACTTGGATGTGTAGTGTCAGTGTTTGTTGCTGGCATGTCATCCATAAGTTTGCTTATCTTGCCAATGAAAAAGTAATTAAATTAGTTGGCAATCTCAGCGGGCTTTGTGATGAATGAGCCATCTGATTCAATAAATGAGAGCCGAGTTGACTTTTTTCCCCCATAATTTCGTTTAAGGTGCACCAAAGCTTTTTACTATCATTCTTTTATAAATTTATCTTTGTTTCATTGTGTAATTTATTTATTTTTCTTTTAATTTAGTTTAGTCACATGATTTCTTAATTTGCATTTTTTCAATTCCTCATCAATCCAAGGCGATTGAACAGTTTTTACAGTCATTTTCTTAATGGGTACATGCCTATTAGTAACTGGAATGAGCAATTTCATAAATGTGTCAAGTATCAGCGTCTGGTTGCTCCTCATTACACAACACAGACCAGCAGCGTCTGGTTGCTCCTCATTACACACCACAGACCAGCAGCGTCTGGTTGCTCCACATTACACACCACAGACCAGCAGCGTCTGGTTGCTCCTCATTACACACCACAGACCAGCGGCGTCTGGTTGCTCCTCATTACACACCACAGACCAGCAGCGTCTGGTTGCTCCTCATTACACACCACAGACAAGCAGCGTCTGGTTGCTCCTCATTACACACCACAGACAAGCAGCGTCTGGTTGCTCCTCATTACACACCACAGACCAGCGGCGTCTGGTTGCTCCTCATTACACACCACAGACCAGCAGCGTCTGGTTGCACCTCATTACACACCACAGACAAGCAGCGTCTGGTTTCTCCTCATTACACACCACAGACCAGCAGCGTCTGGTTGCTCCTCATTACACACCACAGACCAGCAGCGTCTGGTTGCTCCTCATTACACACCACAGACCTGTAGCGTCTGGTTTCTCCTCATTACACACCACAGACCAGCAGCGTCTGGTTGCTCCTCATTACACACCACAGACCAGCAGCGTCTGGTTGCTCCTCATTACACACCACAGACCAGCAGCGTCTGGTTTCTCCTCATTACACACCACAGACCAGCAGCGTCTGGTTGCTCCTCATTACACACCACAGACAAGCAGCGTCTGGTTGCTCCTCATTACACACCACAGACCAGCGGCGTCTGGTTGCTCCTCATTACACACCACAGACCAGCAGCGTCTGGTTGCACCTCATTACACACCACAGACAAGCAGCGTCTGGTTTCTCCTCATTACACACCACAGACCAGCAGCGTCTGGTTGCTCCTCATTACACACCACAGACCAGCAGCGTCTGGTTGCTCCTCATTACACACCACAGACCAGCAGCGTCTGGTTGCTCCTCATTACACACCACAGACCAGCAGCGTCTGGTTGCTCCTCATTACACACCACAGACCAGCGGCGTCTGGTTGCTCCTCATTACACACTACAGACAAGCAGCGTCTGGTTGCTCCTCATTACACACCACAGACCAGCGGCGTCTGGTTGCTCCTCATTACACACTACAGACCAGCAGCGTCTGGTTGCTCCTCATTACACACTACAGACCAGCAGCGTCTGGTTGCTCCTCATTACACACTACAGACCAGCAGCGTCTGGTTGCTCCTCATTACACACCACAGACCAGCAGCGTCTGGTTGCTCCTCATTACACACCACAGACCAGCAGCGTCTGGTTGCTCCTCATTACACACCACAGACCAGCAAATATTCTTTACATCATCAAAATATGAATCACTCAATCACTCAATATCCTCGTTGAGGGTAAATATCCTCGTTGAGGGTAAATATCCTCTTTGAGGGTAAATATCCTCTTTGAGGGTAAATATCCTCTTTGAGGGTAAATATCCTCTTTGAGGGTAAATATCCTCGTTGAGGGTAAATATCCTCTTTGAGGGTAAATATCCTCTTTGAGGGTAAATATCCTCGTTGAGGGTAAATATCCTCTTTGAGGGTAAATATCCTCGTCGTTGAGGGTAAATATCCTCGTCGTTGAGGGTAAATATCCTCATTGAGGGTAAATATCCTCATTGAGGGTAAATATCCTCTTTGAGGGTAAATATCCTCGTTGAGGGTAAATATCCTCATTGAGGGTAAATATCCTCTTTGAGGGTAAATATCCTCTTTGAGGGTAAATATCCTCGTTGAGGGTAAATATCCTCGTTGAGGGTAAATATCCTCGTCGAGGGTAAATATCCTCGTCGAGGGTAAATATCCTCGTTGAGGGTAAATATCCTCGTTGAGGGTAAATATCCTCATTGAGGGTAAATATCCTCATTGAGTGGTTGAGGGTAAATATCCTCATTGAGGGTAAATATCCTCGTTGAGGGTAAATATCCTCGTTGAGGGTAAATATCCTCATTGAGGGTAAATATCCTCGTTGAGGGTAAATATCCTCATTGAGGGTAAATATCCTCGTTGAGGGTAAATATCCTCATTGAGTGGTTGAGGGTAAATATCCTCGTTGAGGGTAAATATCCTCATTGAGGGTAAATATCCTCATTGAGTGGTTGAGGGTAAATATCCTCATTGAGGGTAAATATCCTCATTGAGGGTAAATATCCTCATTGAGGGTAAATATCCTCGTTGAGGGTAAATATCCTCGTTGAGGGTAAATATCCTCGTTGAGGGTAAATACCATGTACTTCACTGGTATAAAAATATGTCCGTTTTAGCTGAATGAAGGTGAAGTCTCTGTTGGGTTGGAGACAGGCTGGTCAGTCTGAATGAAGGTGAAGTCTCTGTTGGGTTGGAGACAGGCTGGGCAGTCTGAATGAAGGTTGGAGACAGGCTGGTCAGTCTGAATGAAGGTGAAGTCTCTGTTGGGTTGGAGACAGGATGGGCAGTTTGAATGAAGGTGAAGTCTCTGTTGGGTTGGAGACAGGCTGGGCAGTTTGAATGAAGGTGAAGTCTGTTGGGTTGGAGACAGGCTGGGCAGTCTGAATGAAGGTGAAGTCTCTGTTGGGTTGGAAACAGGCTGGTCAGTCTGAATGAAGGTGAAGTCTCTGTTGGGTTGGAGACAGGCTGGGCAGTTTGAATGAAGGTGAAGTCTCTGTTGGGTTGGAGACAGGCTGGTCAGTCTGAATGAAGGTGAAGTCTCTGTTGGGTTGGAGACAGGCTGGTCAGTCTGAATGAAGGTGGGAGACAGTGGGAGACAGGCTGGTCTTGGGTAGGTGATGCCTCTGTTGGGTTGGAGACAGGCTGGTCAGTCTGAATGAAGGTGAAGCCTCTGTTGGGTTGGAGACAGGCTGGTCTGTCTGAATGAAGGTGAAGTCTCTGTTGGGTTGGAGACAGGCTGGTCAGTCTGAATGAAGGTGGGAGTCAGTGTGAGACAGGCTGGTCTTGGGTAGGTGATGCCTCTGTTTGGTTGGAGACAGGCTGGTCAGTCTGAATGAAGGTGAAGTCTCTGTTGGGTTGGAGACAGGCTGGTCAGTCTGAATGAAGGTGAAGTCTCTGTTGGGTTGGAGACAGGCTGGTCAGTCTGAATGAAGGTGAAGTCTGTTGGGTTGGAGACAGGCTGGTCAGTCTGAATGAAGGTGAAGTCTCTGTTGGGTTGGAGACAGGCTGGTCAGTCTGAATGAAGGTTGGAGACAGGCTGGTCAGTCTGAATGAAGGTGAAGCCTCTGTGTTGGGAGACCAGGACCGTTGCCATCTTCCTCTCATTTAAAACCTATTAAGGATATGCCCCTTTTTTAAATTCTCGCCTGAGCTGAGTTAATAATGCTCAGTCACACCGCTAGATCCATAGTTATAACCTGCCCTTCTTCAGTCTTTTGGGACATCAGCAACCAATTAATTTCCTCCTCCAGTTAGACTGTTTATTCAGGAGGGATTCATCCAGTTGGACATAGAATATTGAACAGAACAAGGCTAATGGCAATAACTTAATTAGGACAACAGAACCTTATAGTCCCAAGCGTTAAAGATTTAAGTTGGAGTGTTCCCCGTTTAACTCTTAAAGGACCCCCCTCCACCCCCACCACCCCAGAGGAAGTTGCAACCAACGTCATTTCATGTCCTAGAGATGGAATGCAAGTTTAATAATGTTTAATAATGTAATGGAACCGTAAGCACCTGCTGGCTAGGCTGTGCCGAAGCCTGCCAGAAGACTACCTACCAAAGGTTGCAAGACGACACCTCATTCACACAATAGTGGGCCGTTTGAATTTGTCACTTCAAGCCCAAATATATCGTACCTTGACTTGAATAGTTGTGCAAAATCACGGGTAAGCTCTGGCCATCGTCTTTCAGTTCGAAAACGTGGATTTCTACTGATGTGGGGGTGTTTTAAAGTGTTCAAATGAACTCAATAGCCAAGTGTTTGCTCTACTATGTAGTTATAAAAATCACGGCTCTGGCCATCGTCTTTCAGCTCTACTATGTAGTTATAAAAATCACGGCTCTGGCCATCGTCTTTCAGCTCTACTATGTAGTTATAAAAATCACGGCTCTGGCCATCGTCTTTCAGCTCTACTATGTAGTTATAAAAATCACGGGTAAGCTCTGGCCATCGTCTTTCAGTTCTACTATGTAGTTATAAAAATCACGGCTCTGGCCATCGTCTTTCAGCTCTACTATTATATGCATCACCTACAGTGCAAAACACCTGATTGAGAATAAACTGGACTCACTGTAAGAAATGAACGCTGTGGTGTATTGCCTGATTTTCATATTTCCCATGGTGCCTTTTCTTTAAGTGAATTTAAGACTCACCGCCAATGACTGTATTAGTATGGGTTTACCACCCATGGTTGAATTATTTTCTTTTAAAAGCCTGTGGCTTTCACCAAGTGAGTTCCCGATACAAATGTTTTCATTAAAATGTAACTGACAATACATTGCATATACTTACTTTGATGGCCTAGTGGTGTTTGGAAACTACTGGTCCACATTATGCTGCATTAGGCCTAATCACATAATGCTGGCTTGCAAAGTGATGTGTAATTCCTATTGGAATCCAGCCAGAGTTAGGATATCCAACATAACCTACATTCAGAATGACTGTCAGGGTTCGGGAAACGGATACAAGAGACTACTTTAACTGGGACAACCATTTCAGTAACGGGTGCAATAAATACAACCAACTCATTGGATTAGTTTAGGAAAATCCTGGGAAATAAGCATGGTTTTGATGTGATTAGTTTACTCTCCACAGTGTAAAACATTAACTATGGTTATTTTACACAGAGTGTTAATTTCACTCTTAATAAATTGACTCTAACTTCTGAATCTACACTAGAAATGTAACTGAAAAATCAACAGGCCAGTTTGCCCCAAAATATTTGTTTCCCCCCTAAAGCTACCACCTATTGCTGTGTTACGCAGAGCAGGTGAACGGCAGGGTAGCCTAGTGGTTAGAGCGTTGGACTAGTAACCGAAAGGTTCCAAGTTCGAATCCCCGAGCTGACAAGGTACAAATCTGTTGTTCTGCCACTGAACAAGGCAGTTAACTGTTCCTAGGCCGTCATTGAAAATAAGAATTTGTTCTTAACTGACTTGCCTGGTTAAATAAAGGTAAAATAAAAAAAATAAAAAAACAACAACCCAAGAGCAAGACGATGAGGCATTTATTGAAACGCAGGGGAAGCTTGTGGTGCAGACCAGGGGAAGCTTGGGGTGCTCAGGGGAAGCAGGCCAAGGGAAGCTCTGGTATCTATATACAGGTAGCATACCTGTCTGCCATTTACTTTAGTAAATGAAGTTGACTGACACTAGCAGGAAAGTTTAAAGTTTAAACTAACAAATTGGCAGTTTCACTTTGAACTGGACTGTGTGTTTACAGGCAGTAGGGCATGCCGCCATTCACTTTGCACTGGACTGTGTGTTTACAGGCAGTAGGGCATGCCGCCATTCACTTTGAACTGGACTGTGTGTTTACAGGGCATGCCGTCATTCACTTTGAACTGGACTGTTGTGTTTACAGGAAGTAGGGCAAGCCGTCATTCACTTTGAACTGGACTGTGTGTTTACAGGAAGTAAGTAACAACAGCGGGACTTTAGATCATTAGAACAATACACCTGAATGGATTTCTGTAAATATACCACGGAGTCCTCTTACATTTAAGAACATTGATCAAACAACTATGAAACGGTAGGCTGTCTCTCCCTCAGTTATGCACATCAACAAGTAATGCTAGCCAGAGGAAGACGAGTTAACATCTAACAAAGGAACATTAGATAAACCCTGATGGTCAGCTAGTTGGCCATCAAAATTGCACTGATAAACGATGGGGAATTGTAGCTTACTCGTCCTTCTGCAGCTTGTCCCAACCAAGCACCCAAAGCTAATTGGATAAAGTTGGCTAGCTTGCTAGCTACTTCCAGACACAAATAAGTGAACACCTCACTCTGACCAGAGCAGGTTAGGCTGTTTACATGTTATCTAGAGCGTTCTTGACCATTACTTTCTTTGCCAAAGTTTACTGACACTGGTCATATTCAGAGGGTGTTGAGCATTTTGTAAATTCACTCAGACGAGAGTGCTCAGAAATCAGAGTAAATAGCCAGAGAGAACAAAAGAGAGAGAATCTTGACTAGAACCAAAAAATGTGATCATATTACTCCAGTGCTAGCCTCTCTACACTGGCTTCCTGTTAAGGCTTGGGCTGATTTCAAGGTTTTACTGCTAACCTACTGTGTTCCTCCTTAAAAGTTGGGTCATACTGTGGCACGTCATTAAATTGTCAGCCATTTTTTTTCTGTTACTGCAAGTTATTGTTCGACCACCAGAGGGCGTCTTTGAGAAGCATTTGATAGTGTTCTGTATTTACCAGACAATTTAAAACCTTTTTTTTTTTGTAACAACATAATATATGGGATTGATTTGAAGATATCTGTCTTAATTAATTTGATTAATAATATGGTGTTTCTATTCAGAGAAAAACAAAAAAAACTCTCAGGATGGAAAATATGGCACTGTACAACATGATGGTCGGAAAATATGTCGCTGTACAACGTGACTGTACTTGCTTGTACAAAAAATTACATTGGCTTGCTTCTACCCATCTCTCCGATTTGGTCCTGCCGTACATACCTACACGTCACAAGACACAAGCCTCCTTATTGTCCCTAGAATTTCTAAGCAAACAGCTGGAGGCAGGGATTCTCCTGAAGAGCTCAATTTTTATGGAATGATCTGCCTATCTATCTATGTGAGAGATGCAGACTCGGTCTCAACCTTTAAGTCTTCATTAAAGACTCATCTCTTCAGTAGGTCCTTTGATTGAGTGTAGTCTGGCCCAGGGATGTGTAGGTGAACGGAAAGGCACTAGAGCAACGAACCGCCCTTGCTGTCTCTTCCTGGCCGGTTCCCCTCTTTCCACTGGGATTCTCTGGCTCTAACCCTATTACAGGGGTTGAGTCACTGGCTTACTGGTGCTCTTTCATGCCGTCCCTAGCAGGGGTGCGTCACTTGAGTGGGTTGAGTCACTGATGTGAGCTTCCTGTCTGGGTTGGTGCTCCCCCTTGGGTTGTGCCGTGGCGGAGATCTTTGTGGGCTATACTCGGCCTTGTCTCAGGATGGTAAGTTGGTGGTTGAAGATATCCCTCTAGTGGTGTGGGGGCTGTGCTTTGGCAAAGTGGGTGGGATTATATCCTTCCTGTTTGGCCCTGTCCGGGGGTATCATCGGATGGGGCCACAGTGTCTCCTGACCCCTCCTGTCTCAGCCTCCAGTATTTATGCTGCAGTAGTTTATGTGTCGGGGGTCAGTCTGTTATATCTGGAGTACTTCTCTTGTCTCATCCGGTGTCCTGTGTGAATTAAGTATGCTCTCTCTAATTCTCTCTTTCTTTCTCTCTCTCGGAGGACCTGAGCCCTAGGACCATGCCTCAGGACTACCTGACATGATGACTCCTTGCTGTCCCCAGTCCACCTGGCCGTGCTGCTGCTCCAGTTTCAACTGTTCTGCCTGTGATTATTATTATTTGACCATGCTGGTCATTTATGGACATTTGAACATCTTGGCCATATTCTGTTATAATCTCCACCCGGCACAGCCAGAAGAGGACTGGCCACCCCACATAGCCTGGTTCCTCTCTAGGTATCTTCCTAGGTTTTGACCTTTCTAGGGAGTTTTTCCTAGCCACCGTGCTTCTACACCTGCATTGCTTGCTGTTTGGGGTTATAGGCTGGGTTTCTGTACAGCACTTTGAGATATCAGCAATGTACGAAGGGCTATATAAATACATTTGGCTACATGAGGTGTGATACTAACCTTATAGGATTATGGACTAGGCTACATGAGGTGTGATACTAACCTTATAGGACTATGGGCTAGGCTACATGAGGTGTGATACTAACCTTATAGGACTATGGGCTAAGCTACATGAGGTGTGATACTAACCTTATAGGACTATGGGCTAGGCTACATGAGGTGTGATACTAACCTTATAGGACTATGGACTAGGCTACATGAGGTGTGATACTAACCTTATAGGACTATGGGCTAGGCTACATGAGGTGTGATACTAACCTTATAGGACTATGGGATAGGCTACATGAGGTGTGATACTAACCTTATAGGACTATGGGCTAGGCTACATGAGGTGTGATACTAACCTTATAGGACTATGGGATAGGCTACATGAGGTGTGATACTAACCTTATACTTCCGGCGCCGACTGAGATGGCCGCCTCGCTTCGCGTTCCTAGGAAACTATGCAGTTTTTTGTTTTTTTACGTGTTATTTCTTACATTAGTACCCCAGGTCATCTTAGGTTTCATTACATACAGTCGAGAAGAACTACTGAATATAAGATCAGCGCCAACTCACCATCAGTACGACCAAGAATATGTTTTCCGCGACGCGGATCCGGTGTTCTGCCTTACAAACAGGACAACGGAATGGATCGCATGCAGCGTCCCAAGGAAACGACTCCGAAAAAGAGGGAAACGAGGCGGTGTTCTGGTCAGACTCCGAAAAAGGGCACATCGCGCACCACTCCCCAGCATTCTTCTTGCCAATGTCCAGTCTCTTGACAACAAGGTTGACGAAATCCGAGCAAGGGTAGCATTCCAGAGGGACATCAGAGACTGCAACGTTCTCTGCTTCACAGAAACATGGCTTACTGGGAAGACGCTATCCGATGCGGTGCAGCCAACGGGTTTCTCCACGCATCGCGCCGACAGAAACAAACATCTTTCTGGTAAGAAGAGTGGCGGGGGGCGTATGCCTCATGACTAACGAGACATGGTGTGATGAAGGAAACATACAGGAACTCAAATCCTTCTGTTCACCTGATTTAGAATTCCTCACAATCAAATGTAGACCGCATTATCTTCCAAGAGAATTCTCCTCGATTATAATCACAGCCGTATATATCCCCCAAGCAGACACATCGATGGCTCTGAACAAACTTTATTTAACTCTTTGCAAACTGGAAACCATTTATCCGGAGGCTGCATTCATTGTAGCTGGGGATTTTAACAAAGCTAATCTGAAAACAAGACTCCCTAAATTTTACCAGCATATCGATTGCGCAACCAGGGGTGGTAAAACCTTGGATCATTGTTACTCTAACTTCCGCGACGCATATAAGGCCCTGCCCCGCCCCCTTTCGGAAAAGCTGACCACGACTCCATTTTGCTGATCCCTGCCTACAGGCAGAAACTAAAACAAGAGGCTCCCACGCTGAGGTCTGTCCAACGCTGGTCAGACCAAGCTGACTCCACACTCCAAGACTGCTTCCATCACGTGCACTGGGACATGTTTCGTATTGCGTCAGATGGAAATATTGACGAATACGCTGATTCGGTGTGCGAGTTCATTAGAACGTGCGTCGAAGATGTCGTTCCCATAGCAACGATAAAAACATTCCCAAACCAGAAACCGTGGATTGATGGCAGCATTCGCGTGAAACTGAAAGCGCGAACCACTGCTTTTAATCAGGGCAAGGTGTCTGGTAATATGTCCGAATATAAACAATGCAGCTATTCCCTCCGCAAGGCTATTAAACAAGCTAAGCGTCAGTACAGAGACAAAGTGGAATCTCAATTCAATGGCTCAGACACAAGAGGCATGTGGCAGGGTCTACAGTCAATCACGGACTACAAGAAGAAACCCAGCCCAGTCACGGACCAGGATGTCTTGCTCCCAGGCAGACTAAATAACTTTTTGCCCGCTTTGAGGACAATACAGTGCCACTGACACGGCCTGCAACGAAAACATGCGGTCTCTCCTTCACTGCAGCCGAGGTGAGTAAGACATTTAAACGTGTTGACCCTCGCAAGGCTGCAGGCCCAGACGGCATCCCCAGCCGCGCCTCAGAGCATGCGCAGACCAGCTGGCCGGTGTGTTTACGGACATATTCAATCAATCCCTATACCAGTCTGCTGTTCCCACATGCTTCAAGAGGGCCACCATTGTTCCTGTTCCCAAGAAAGCTAAGGTAACTGAGCTAAACGACTACCGCCCCGTAGCACTCACTTCCGTCATCATGAAGTGCTTTGAGAGACTAGTCAAGGACCATATCACCTCCACCCTACCTGACACCCTAGACCCACTCCAATTTGCTTACCGCCCAAATAGGTCCACAGACGATGCAATCTCAACCACACTGCACACTGCCCAAACCCACCTGGACAAGAGGAATACCTATGTGAGAATGCTGTTCATCGACTACAGCTCGGCATTCAACACCATAGTACCCTCCAAGCTCGTCATCAAGCTCGAGACCCTGGGTCTCGACCCCGCCCTGTGCAACTGGGTACTGGACTTCCTGACGGGCCGCCCCCAGGTGGTGAGGGTAGGCAACAACATCTCCTCCCCGCTGATCCTCAACACGGGGGCCCCACAAGGGTGCGTTCTGAGCCCTCTCCTGTACTCCCTGTTCACCCACGACTGCGTGGCCATGCACGCCTCCAACTCAATCATCAAGTTTGCGGACGACACAACAGTGGTAGGCTTGATTACCAACAACGACGAGACGGCCTACAGGGAGGAGGTGAGGGCCCTCGGAGTGTGGTGTCAGGAAAATAACCTCACACTCAACGTCAACAAAACTAAGGAGATGATTGTGGACTTCAGGAAACAGCAGAGGGAACACCCCCTATCCACATCGATGGATCAGTAGTGGAGAGGGTAGCAAGTTTTAAGTTCCTCGGCATACACATCACAGACAAACTGAATTGGTCCACTCACTCTGACAGCGTCGTGAAGAAGGCGCAGCAGCGCCTCTTCAACCTCAGGAGGCTGAAGAAATTCGGCTTGTCACCAAAAGCACTCACAAACTTCTACAGATGCACAATCGAGAGCATCCTGGCGGGCTGTATCACCGCCTGGTACGGCAACTGCTCCGCCCTCAACCGTAAGGCTCTCCAGAGGGTAGTGAGGTCTGCACAACGCATCACCGGGGGCAAACTACCTGCCCTCCAGGACACCTACACCACCCGATGTTACAGGAAGGCCATAAAGATCATCAAGGACATCAACCACCGAACCACTGCCTGTTCACCCCGCTATCATCCAGAAGGCGAGGTCAGTACAGGTGCATCAAAGCTGGGACCGAGAGACTGAAAAACAGCTTCTATCTCAAGGCCATCAGACTGTTAAACAGCCACCACTAACATTGAATGACTGCTGCCAACACACTGTCATTGACACTGACCCAACTCCAGCCACTTTAATAATGGGAATTGATGGGAAATGATGTAAATATATCACTAGCCACTTTAAACAATGCTACCTTATATAATGTTACTTACCCTACATTATTCATCTCATATGCATATGTATATACTGTACTCTAGATCATCGACTGCATTCTTATGTCACTAGCCACTTTAACTATGCCACTTTGTTTACTTTGTCTACATACTCATCTCATATGTATATACTGTACTCGATACCATCTACTGTATGCTGCTCTGTACCATCACTCATTCATATATCCTTATGTACATATTCCTTATCCCCTTACACTGTGTATAAGACAGTAGTTTTGGAATTGTTAGTTAGATTACTTGTTGGTTATCACTGCATTGTCGGAACTAGAAGCACAAGCATTTCGCTACACTCGCATTAACATCTGCTAACCATGTGTATGTGACAAATAAAATTTGATTTGATTTGATTTTATAGGACTATGGGCTAGGCTACATGAGGTGTGATACTAACCTTATAGGACTATGGGCTAGGCTACATGAGGTGTGATACTAACCTTATAGGACTATGGGCTAGGCTACATGAGGTGTGATACTAACCTTATAGGACTATGGGCTAGGCTACATGAGGTGTGATACTAACCTTATAGGACTATGGGCTAGGCTACATGAGGTGTGATACTAACCTTATAGGACTATGGACTAGGCTACATGAGGTGTGATACTAACCTTATAGGACTATGGGCTAGGCTACATGAGGTGTGATACTAACCTTATAGGACTATGGACTAGGCTACATGTGGTGTGATACTAACCTTATAGGACTATTACAAATTACATAACATTACAGAGGCTATATACAAGGTATTACGGTACAGAGTCAATGTGGAGGCTATATACAGGGTATTACGGTACAGAGTCAATGTGGAGGTTATATACAGGGTATTACGGTACAGAGTCAATGTGGAGGCTATATACAGGGTATTACAGTACAGAGTCAATGTGGAGGCTATATACAGGGGGTACCGGTACAGAGTCAATGTGGAGGCTATATACAGGGTGTTACGGTACAGAGTCAATGTGGAGGCTATATACAGGGGGTACAGGTACAGAGTCAATGTGGAGGCTATATACAGGGGGTACCGGTATAGAGTCAACGTGGAGGCTATATACAGGGGGTACAGGTACAGAGTCAATGTGGAGACTATATACAGGGTATTACGGTACAGAGTCAATGTGGAGGTTATATACAGGGTATTACGGTACAGAGTCAATGTGGAGGCTATATACAGGGTATTACAGTACAGAGTCAATGTGGAGGCTATATACAGGGGGTACCGGTACAGAGTCAATGTGGAGGCTATATACAGGGTGTTACGGTACAGAGTCAATGTGGAGGCTATATACAGGGGGTACAGGTACAGAGTCAATGTGGAGGCTATATACAGGGGGTACCGGTATAGAGTCAACGTGGAGGCTATATACAGGGGGTACAGGTACAGAGTCAATGTGGAGACTATATACAGGGGGTACCGGTATAGAGTCAATGTGGAGGCTATATACAGGGGGTACCGGTATAGAGTCAACGTGGAGGCTATATACAGGGGGTACAGGTACAGAGTCAATGTGGAGACTATATACAGGGGGTACCGGTATAGAGTCAACGTGGAGGCTATATACAGGGGGTACAGGTACAGAGTCAATGTGGAGGCTATATACAGGGGGTACCGGTACAGAGTCAATGTGGAGACTATATACAGGGTGTTACGGTACAGAGTCAATGTGGAGGCTATATACAGGGGGTACTGGTACAGAGTCAATGTGGAGGCTATATACAGAGTATTACGGTACAGAGTCAATGTGGAGGCTATATACAGGGGGTACCGGTACAGAGTCAATGTGGAGGCTATATAGAGGGGGTACCGGCACAGAGTCAATGTGGAGACTATATACAGGGTGTTACGGTACAGAGTCAATGTGGAGGCTATATACAGGGGCCACCGGTACAGAGTCAATGTGGAGGCTATATAGAGGGGGTACCGGTACAGAGTCAATGTGGAGGCTATATACAGGGGGTACCGGTACAGAGTCAATGTGGAGGCTATATAGAGGGGGTACCAGTACAGAGTCAATGTGGAGGCTATATACAGGGGGTACCGGTACAGAGTCAATGTGGAGGCTATATAGAGGGGGTACCGGTACAGAGTCAATGTGGAGGCTATATACAGGGGGTACCGGTACAGAGTCAATGTGGAGACTATATACAGGGGGTACCGGTACAGAGTCAATGTGGAGGCTATATAGAGGGGGTACCGGTACAGAGTCAATGTGGAGGCTATATACAGGGTGTTACGGTACAGAGTCAATGTGGAGGCTATATACAGGGGGGTACCGGTACAGAGTCAATGTGGAGGCTATATACAGGGTATTACGGTACAGAGTCAATGTGGAGGCTATATACAGGGGGTACCGGTACAGGGTCAATGTGGAGGCTATATACAGGGGGTACCGGTACAGAGTCAATGTGGAGGCTGTATACAGAGGGTACTGGTACAGAGTCAATGTGGAGGCTATATACAGAGGGTACTGGTACAGAGTCAATGTGGAGGCTATATACAGAGGGTACCGGTACAGAGTCAATGTGGAGGCTATATACAGGGGGTACCGGTACAGAGTCAATGTGGAGGCTATATACAGGGGGTACCGGTACAGGGTCAATGTGGAGGCTATATACAGGGGGTACCGGTACAGAGTCAATGTGGAGGCTGTATACAGAGGGTACTGGTACAGAGTCAATGTGGAGGCTATATACAGAGGGTACTGGTACAGAGTCAATGTGGAGGCTATATACAGAGGGTACCGGTACAGAGTCAATGTGGAGGCTATATACAGAGGGTACTGGGAAGATTATAAGTTTCCCTCAGCAGCTCAAAGGAAGCAAAGGTCCCTTCTATGTATAAATCCCCTATGGTACGTATCCCCAACTCTCCCCATCGCTCAAAGGTGTTATCAAGGTTAGAAGGGGCAAAGGAGGGATTCCTGGCGACAGGGAGCATGAATGACATTGGTCTGAGCTCAAAGTGGACTTTAATTTGCTTCCAGATTCGGACTGTGCTATGTATTATAGGATTGTTACAATAAAGTGACATCTCCAGATTGACAGGCGACAAAATCACAGCGCCAATAGAGAAGGGGTGACACTCCTCACGCTCCATACTAAGCCAGCTGGGTGCCCGGAGTACGTCATCCAACAGAAACGTAACAATGCGGAGGTTAGCGGCCCAGTAATAAAATATAAAATTTGGGAGAGACAATCCTCCTTCCATCTTGGATTTACAGAGGTGTTTTTTACCTATCCTGTGTGTTTTATAATCCCAGATGAAAGGATTGATAATTGAGTCCAGTTGTTTATGAAAGGATTTAGGTATGAATACTGGGATGTTCTGATATAGGTAGAGCAGTTGTGGGAGGAAGACCATTTTAATGGCATTAATTCTTCCGAGCAGAGAAATTGGGAGAGTTCTCCAAAATAGTATGTTTGCTTTGAGTTTTTGTATCAGAGAGGGGAAATTCTCTTTAAATAGTAAGGAGTATTGTTTGGTAACTACAATTCCTAGGTAGGTAAATTTTTCTGAAGATAACTTAAATGGGAGATGTTCTAGCCAGGAGGTATTTTGCGACCGTATGGGCATTAATTCACTCTTGTTCCAATTTATTCTGTATCCCGAGAAGGTACCAAACAAATTGATCACATCAAGAATAGCTGGGATACTAGCCTGGGGTTCTGTTACATAGAGGAGGATGTCATCTGCGTATAGGGAGATCTTATTTAGAGTATCTTTAGTATTATAGCCGTGTATTGCTGCATGAGATCTAATCGTCTGAGCGAGCGGTTCGATAATTAGGGCGAAGAGCATAGGCGACAGCGCACAACCCTGCCTTGTCCCCCTGTTGAGGTTAAATCGGGGCGACAATGATTGGTTAGTGAGTATTCTGGCACAGGGGTTCCTATATAAAAGCTGGATCCAATTTATGAACCTATCTCCAATATTAAATTTCTGTAGGACCTTGAATAGATAGGGACACTCAACTTGGTCAAAGGCCTTTTCGGCGTCAAGAGATATGACGGCAAGGTCCACGTTGGGTAACCTCTGAGAATACATAATATTGAAGAGGCGCCTGAGATTGAAGAATGAGTTTCTGTTAGGGATAAAGCCGGTCTGATCCGAATGGACCAATTTGCCAATTAAAGTGCTAAGCCTGTTAGCCAGAGTTTTTGCTAAGATCTTTTGGTCTGTATTAAGGAGAGATATTGGTCTGTATTAAGGAGAGATATTGGTCTGTATGACCCTACCTCTTCTGGATCTTTACCCTTCTTATGTATAACTGTAATGAACGCTTCGTCCAAAGTAGAAAGGAAAGCTCCATCCTCATTGGCCTGAATCAACATTTTGTGCAGATAGGGGGAGAGCATGTTGCTGAATGTTTTCTAGAATTCACCAGGGTATACATCTGGGCCCGGGGTCTTGCCACTCTTTAGAGTTTTAATTGTTTCTCGGATATCATCAAGAGATATTTCCTTATTCAGGAAGTTAGAATCTTCCTGGTTCAGGGCAGGAAGATTACAGTCCTCCAGAAATGTTTGCATAATTAAGGGGTTAGGATCCGCTTTAGATGTATATAGAGTCTCATAAAACTGCTGGAATCTGTCATTGATGTCTTTGGGGGAAGAGAGTAATTCCCCAGATGCAGATTTAACCCTGTGAATCATTCGGTCACTCACATTTTTTCGAAGTTGTCTGGCGAGTAATTTGTGTGGTTTGTCATCAAACTCAAAATATTTTTGCTTGGCATAGAGAAAAGATTTATCAATTTTAGCTGAGAGAATCTGATTATATTCAAATTTTAAAGAGGTATTTTTTTTATGTTTCTCCATAGATGGGTGGCTAGCATTCTCCCTATCCAGTAAGTGAATTTGTCCCTCTAGTTCTTCCAGTTTTCCTCTGTTTTGCCTACTCCTGGCAGCCTGAAAGGAGATGATACAGCCTCTCAGATAAGCCTTCAGTGTTTCCCACAATAATGCTGGGGAGGTCTCTGTGTTGTCGTTGGTATCAAAGAAAAATGTAATTTGGTCTTTAAGATATTCACAGAATGTTGGTTCTGTGAGGAGCTGAGGAATCAACCTCCAGACCCTCTCGTTTGGTACAATGTCACCCAATCTCAGGGAGAAGGTGAGTGGACTGTGGTCCGAGATTATAATATCATGATACCTCACATTACAGGTATAGGGGAGTAGTCTAGCATCCAACAAAAAGTAGTCAATTCGAGTGTAAACCTTGTGAACATGAGAGTAAAAGGAGTATTCCCTACCCGTAGGGTTAGCGATCCTCCATATATCAAATAAGTCTGATTTTTTTATGTAGGTATTCAAGAATTCGCTTGAATAGGAGGTAGGGGTTCGCCGGGTAGAGGATCTGTCCAAATATTGGTCTAGCACACAGTTAAGGTCCCCTCCAATGACCAGGTTAGTATGGGAGATATATGGAATCAGGGCAAGGACTCTTTTGAAAAAAGAGGGGTTGTCAATGTTTGGCCCGTAGATATTTAGTAGAGTTACTGAGGTAGAGTGGATTTCTCCTATTGCGATCACATACCGACCCTCTTTATCCGCAATAGTGGTTTTATGTAGAAAGGGAATTCCTTTCCGTACCAGAATCGCTGTGCCTCTCGTTTTGGCAGAGAAGTTAGAGTGATACACTTGCCCCACCCACCTACACTTAAGTCTGCTATGAGAGTTATTCTTCAGATGGGTTTCTTGCAAAACTATAATATCAGACGAGAGTGCTTTCAAGTGGGCTAGGACCTTGCCCCTCTTAATTGGTTCGTTTAAACCCTTGACATTCCAGGAAGTGAATGTAAGCCCCGCCTTCCTCTCATTTGTAGTTCCTATGGTGGCCTGCATACCATGTAACTTGATAAAAAGGTAAGAAAGCGCACCAAACCATCACGATCAGCATATGTAGCACCTACACCCGAGCAGTATCCAACCCACCCCTCCCCCCCTGCAAGCACCTTTACGCCATGTCTGTCTCGTTGTTTAGTGGGGAGTAGGCCTCAGCTGTGGATTTATTGTCCTTTGGTCGCTTATTACTCGGCATTTTCATATAAAAAGTTACAATCTTGTATTAGAAAGAAACGTTTGTTGTAAAAATGTGCCATAAAGTTAAATTAGATTATTTCGCAAAAAAGTTGCAGGAGCCTCTCACGCACAGCTGTTCACTCCAACATGCTAGCTCCGCCGATGGTGCAGCTTTTTTAAAGATCTATGATCTAAGATCTATCTTTTCAGTCTCCCGAGGGGGAAAAGGTGTTATTGTGAACTCTTCACGACTGTCTTGGTGTGTTTGGACCATGATAGTTCGTTGGTGATGTGAACACCAAGGAACTTGAACTCTCAACCCCAATCTTAATAATATAAACGTGAAAATAGTTTTGATTTGGACCATTACCATGCACCTGTACCCCCACTCCCCCTCTCCGGCATTCGATGTTGCCGGGTTTACTAATCACTGGCTCTGACAATCATCATTACACTCACCTGGCACCATCGTTAACACGCACCTGCCCCTCATTATGGACTCAAATTACCTCCCATTTATCTGTCTGTCCCTTAGGTTCATTCCCCAGGCAGTATTGGTTATGTGTTTCATGTCCAGACGCTACTCTTGTTTTGTATCGTTCCATGTTCATTGCATTATTAAACTCACCACCTGCACCTGCTTCTCGACTACCAGTGTCTCCGTTACAGAATTCTGCCTCAACAAATGAAATTAGCAGAAAATCAGATCCCAGACGGTCGACGAATAGAACTGGCGCAACTGGTGACTGTTCCTTCTCCGACTGATGGTGGATGAACCAGGAGCTGCTGCCAGGACCGGCAGGGGGAGTGGGCCCAATTCCTTCCATCGCCTCCGAATTCGTTCCTCCACCGGTGCTGACTCCCTTCCAGTGTGTTCTGGGTTATCAGCCGGCCCCGGAACAGACCGAAGCTCCAGCGGTGGATGAGTTTATTTATTATGGATCCCCATTAGATGCAGCAAAATTTACTTCTTACTACAGGGGGTAGTATTTTCACGTCCGGATGAAATGCATGCCCAAATCAACTGCCTGCTACTCATCCCCAGAAGATAAGATATGCATATTATTAGTAGATGTGGATAGAAAACACTCTGACGTTTCTAAAGCTGTTTGAATCATGTCTGTGAGTATAACAGAACTTGTTTAGCAGACGAAACCCAGAGGACAAACCATTCAGATTTTTTTTGGTTTAGAGGTCACTCTCTTTTCAATGAGTTTTCATTGGGAATCCAGATTTCTAAGGGACCTTCTTGTAGTTCCTATCGTTTCCACTAGATGTCAAAAGTCTTTAGAAATTGGTTGAGGTTATTCCTTTGTGTAATGAAGAAGTACGACCATCTTGAACGAGGGTCACTTGTAGTGTACTGTTAGTTAGAGGAGTGTGACCAGAAAGCTTCAGTTTGTTTTCTTCCTGTATTGAACACAGATCATCGCATCTTCAATTTTATTGAATCTTTTTGTTAAAAAATACCTAAAGTTGTATTACAAAAGTAGTTTGAAATGTTTTGAAAAAGTTTACAGGTAACTTATGAGATATTTTGCTGTCACGTTGAACATGTTGGAACCAGTGTTTTTCTGGATCAAATGCGCCAAATAAATTGACATTTTGGATATATATTGACAGAATTAATCGAACAACAGGACCATTTGTGATGTTTATGGGACATTTTGGAGTACCAACAAAAGAAGCTCGTTAAAGGTTAGACATTAATTATATTTTTATTTCTGCGTTTTGTGTCGCACCTGCAGGGTTGAAATATGGTTTCTCTCGTTGTTTACGGAGGTGCTATCCTCAGATAATAGCATTGTTTGCTTTCGCAGAAAAGCCTTTTTTGAAATCTGACATGTTGGCTGGATTCACAACAAGTGTAGCTTTAACTTCTTGATGCACCCCCGGTCTCGACCCCGCCCTGTGCAACTGGGTACTGGACTTCCTGACGGGCCGCCCCCAGGTGGTGAGGGTAGGTAACAACATCTCCATCCCGTTACTGGGAACATTTTCGTCAACATCCGCTGAATTGCAGAGCGCCAAATTAAAATTAAATTACAAAAAATATTTAATTTTCATGAAATCACAAGTGCAAAATCACAAAACACAGCTTAGCTTGTTGTTAATCCACCTGGCGTGTCAGATTTTTAAAATCCTTTCGGCTGAAGCATACCAAGCATTTATGTAAGGACATCTCTCTCAGTAGACAAAACATTACAAACAGCTAGCAGCCAAGTAGATTGGTCACGGAAGTCAGAAAAGCAATAAAATGAATCGCTTACCTTTGATGATCTTCAGATGTTTGCACTCAAGAGACTCCCAGTTAGACAATAAATGTTCCTTTTGTTCCATAAAGATTATTTTTATATCCAAAATACCTACATTTGGCTGACGCGTTCAGAAATCCACAGGCTCTTGCAGGCCACTACATCGCAGACGAAAATTCCAAATAGTATCTATAAAGTTCGTAGAAACAAACGTTTTTATAATCAATCCTAATTGATACTATTTTAACCGGGACTGTAGCTTCTTCAATAGGAGTGAGAGATGCATGCTGTTGGCGCATGCAAAATGCTGCTGGCACCCAGCCATCCAATGACGCGATGTGATCTTTCTCGCTCATTTTTTCAAAATAAAAGCCTGAAACTATGTCTAAAGACTGTTCACACTAGAGGTCGACCGATTAATCGGAATGGCCGATTAATTAGGGCCGATTTCAAGTTTTCATAACAATCGGTATTTTTGGGTGCCGATTTGCCTATTTTTTTAAAAATATTTTTTTATGCCTTTATTTAACTGGGCAAGTCAGTTAAGAACACATTCTTATTTTCAATGACGGCCTAGGAACGGTGGGTTAACTGCCTTGTTCAGGGGCAGAACGACAGATTTTGACCTTGTCAGCTCGGGGGATTCAATCTTGCAACCTTACAGTTAACTAGTCCAACGCAATAACGACCTGCCTCTTATTGCACTCCACGAGGAGCCTGCCTGTTACGCAAATGCAATAAGCCAAGGTAAGTTGCTAGCTAGCATTAAACTTATCTTATAAAAAACAATCAATCATAATCACTAGTTAACTACACATGTTTGATGATATTACTAGATATTATCTAGTGTGTCCTGCGTTGCAGACTGAGAATACAAGCATACAAGTATCTAAGTATCTGACTGAGCGGTGGTATGCAGAAGCAGGCACGTAAACATTCATTCAAATAGCACTTTCATGCGTTTTGCCAGCAGCTCTTCGTTGTGCATCAAGTATTGCGCTGTTTATGACTTCAAGCCTATCAACTCCCGAGATGAGGCTGGTGTAACCGAAGTGAAATGGCTAGCTAGTTAGCGTGCGCTAATAGTGTTTCAAACGTCACTCACTCTGAGCCTTCTAGAAGTTGTTCCCCTTGCTCTGCGTGGGTAACGCTGCTTCGATGGTGGCTGTTGTCGTTGTGTTGCTGGTTCGAGCCCAGGGAGGAGCAAGGAGAGGGACGGAAGCTATACTGTTACACTGGCAATACTAAAGTGCCTATAAGAACATCCAATAGTCAAAGGTTAATGAAATACAAATGGTATAGAGGGAAATAGTCCTATAAAAACTACAACCTAAAACTTCTTACCTGGGAATATTGAAGACTCATGTTAAAAGGAACCACCAGCTTTCATATGTTCTCATGTTCTGAGAAAGGAACTGAAACGTTAGCTTTCTTACATAGCACATATTGCACTTTTACTTTCTTCTCCAACACTTTGTTTTTGCATTATTTAAACCAAATTGAACATGTTTCATTATTTATTTGAGGCTAAATTGATTTTATTGATGTATTATATTAAGTTAAAATAAGTGTTCATTCAGTATTGTTGTAATTGTCATTATTACAAATAAATAAATAAAAATCGTCCGATTAATCGGTATCAGCTTTTTTGGTCCTCCAATAATTGGTATTGGCGTTGAAAAATCATAATCGGTCGACTTCTAGTTCACACCATGGGGAAGCCATTGGAAAAGGAATCTGGTTGATATCCCTTTAAATGGAGCGAGGTTTCAAAATAAGAGTCACTTCCTCAGATTATTAACGTTTAACTGGAGTCCCACACTAGATGGACATCAGCAATCTTATAGCGGAAGAATATTGTGACAGGCTAGGAACCAATGTTTTGGTCAGTGTTTCTCTGTGCACCCCTATTAGGGGAGGACATACAGGAATGTATAAAAGCACCCCATGGTCATGTTCAGGTGAGAGCTTTGTACCTGGAAGGTCCTGTCTGTGTTTAAGTTGTATGGTGTTGGTGCTGGTAGAGGGAGGGGATTGGAGTGGAGAAGAGATGTGTGGAGAGGAAGGGGAGTGGAGATGTAGAGGAAGGTGAGTGGAGAGGAGAAGAATCTGAGGGGAAGGGGGAGGGGAGAGAACGGGGAGTGGAGAGGAAGAGGAGAGGAGAGGAAGAGGAGAAGAAGTGGAGAGGAAGGGGATATGGTAGAGGAAGGGGAGAGGAGAGGAAAGGGAGTAGAGAGGAAGGGGAGATGAGAGGATGGGAGAAGAGCGAGGAAAGGAAGTCTAGAGGAAGAGGAAAGGAAGGTGAGTGGATAGGAGATAGGAGAGGAAGAGGAAGGGGAGTGGAGAGGAGAGGTAGAGGAAAGAGTTGAGAGGAGAGGGGAGAGGAAGGGGAGTGTAGAGGAGAGGGGAGGGAGGGGAGGAAGGAGGTAGAGGGAGAGGGAGAGGAAGGAAGAAGAAAAGGGGGAGTGGGGAAGGGAGGTGGAGAGGTGTGGAGAGGAAGAGGAGATAGGAGGAGAGGAAGGGGAGTGGAGAGGAAGAGGAGAGGGGAGTGGAGAGGAAGAGGAGAAAGGGGGAGTGGGGAAGGGAGGTGGAGAGGTGTGGAGAGGAGAGGAAGAGGAGAGGGGAGTGGAGAGGAAGAGGAGAGGAAAGGGAGGGGACCGGAAGAAGAGAAAGGAGGAGAGAAAGGAAGAGGAATAGGGAAGAAAGAAGAGAGGAAGAGGAGGGGAGAGGAAGGGGAGTGGAGGAGGAAGGAGAGGAGAAGAGAGGAAGGGGGGAGACGGGAGAGGAGAGGGAGTGGAGAGGGGAGGGGAGGAAAAGAGAGAGGAAGGGAAGTGGAGAGGAGAGAAATGGGGTTGGGGAGGAGATGGAGAGGAAGGGGAGAGGAGAGGAATGGGAGTGGAGAGGAGATGAAGGGGAGTGGAGAGGAGAGGAAGGAGAGGGGAGAGGGGAGAGGAAGGGGTGGAGAGGAGCGGGCAGAGGTGAGTGGAGAGGAGAAGAAAGAGAAAGTGGAAAGGAGATGAAGGGAAGAGGAGAGGAGAGAGGAAGGTAGGTGGAGAGGAGAGGAGGGTGAGAGGAGAGGAAGGGGAGTGGAGAGGAATATGAGTGGAGAGGAGGAGGAGAGAGAGAGAGGGAGGGGGAGTGGAGAGGAGGAGGGGGAGGAGAGGAGAGGAGAGGAGGGGGGGGAGTGGAGAGGAGAGGGCTTGGAGAGGAAGGGGAGTGGAGAGGAGAGGTAGAGGAAAGAGTTGAGAGGAGAGGGGAGAGGAAGGGGAGTGGAGAGGAGAGGTAGAGGGAGTGAAAGAGGAGAGGGAGGGGAGAGGGAGAAAAGGAGGGGAGTGGAGAGGAAGAGGAGAAAAGGGGGAGTGGGGAAGGGAGGTGGAGAGGAGAGGAAGAGGAGAGGGGAGTGGAGAGGAATAGGAGAAAAGGAGGAGTGGGGAAGGGAGGTGGAGAGGTGTGGAGAGGAGAGGAAGAGAGGAAGGGGAGTGGAAAGGGAGGGGACTGGAAGAAGAGATAGCAGGAGAGAAAGGAAGAGGATTAGGGAAGAAAGAAGCGAGGAAGAGGAGGGGAGAGAGGAAGGGGAGTGGAGGAGGAAGGAGAGGAGAAGAGAGGAAGGGGAGGAGACGGGAGTGGAGAGGAGAGGGGAGTGGAGAGGGGAGAGAGTGGAGGAAAAGAGAGAGGAAGGGAAGTGGAGAGGAGAGAAATGGGGTTGGGGAGGAGATAGAGAGGAAGGGGAGTGGAGAGGAGATGAAGGAGAGAGGACGGGGAGTGGAGAGGAGAGGAAGGAGAGGGGAGAGGAAGGGTGGAGAGGAGTGGGCAGAGGTGAGTGGAGAGGAGAAGAAAGAGAAAGTGGAAAGGAGATGAAGGGAAGAGGAGAGGAAGGTAGGTGGAGAGGAGAGGAGAGGAGGGTGAAAGGAGAGGAAGGGGAGTGGAGAGGAAGAGGAGTGGAGTGGAGTGGAAGGGGGTGGAGTGGAAGAGGAGTGGAGAGGAGGGGAGGGGAGAGGGAGGGGAGGGGGAGTGGAGAGGAGAGGAGAGGAGGGGGAGTGGAGTGGAGAGGAGTGGAAGGGGAGAGGAGAGGAGGGGGGAGTGGAGAGGAGAGGGCTTGTAGAGGAAGGGGAGTGGAGAGGAGAGGTAGAGGAAAGAGTTGAGGGGAGAGGAAGGGGTGGAGAGGAAGAGGAGTGGAGTGGAGGGGACATTTGATGCCTGAGGATGCATAGCTAAACAACCGACTCCTAAACCCAGGTCAACAGTACTGCACTATGTAGGGAATAGGGTGGAATTTTGGACTAAGCCAACTTTGGTACTTTAATTAATCAGGCCCAGGAGGACAAACACTTCTACATCAGATACAGTAGCTTTAAAAAGCCTCCTGTTGATCTCTCTGGAGAACCATTAGGGCTGAGTGAGCTCGAGATCCTAATTAACTAAACTAGTTTAGTCCTGAATGGCACCCTTTTCCCTATATAGTGCACAACTTTTGACCAGAGCACAGGGTACTGATGAAAAGTAGTGCACTCTATATGGAATAGGGTGGCTATTGAGACACCGTCCTGGGACCTATGATAATAAGGTGCTGTTTGGGATATATCCTACCATGTTTTGATACATCCTGCCCTGTTTGGGATATATCCTACCATGTTGGGATACATCCTGTCCTGTTGGGATATATCCTACCATGTGTTTATACATCCTGCCCTGTTTGGGATATATCCTACCATGTTGGGATACATCCTGTCCTGTTGGGATATATCCTACCATGTCTTGATACATCCTACCCTGTTTGAATACATCCTACCCTGTTTGAATACATCCTACCCTGTTTGAATACATCCTGCCCTGTTTGAATACATCCTACCCTGTTTTGATACATCCTGTCCTGTTTGAATACATCCTACCCTGTTTGAATACATCCTGCCCTGTTTGAATACATCCTACCCTGTTGGGATACATCCTGCACTGTTTGAATACATCCTGTTGGGATACATCCTACCCTGTTTGAATACATCCTGCCCTGTTTGAATATATCCTACCCTGTTTGAATACATCCTACCCTGTTTGAATACATCCTGCCCTGTTTGAATATATCCTACCCTGTTTGAATACATCCTACCCTGTTTGAATACATCCTGCCCTGTTTGAATACATCCTACCCTGTTGGGATACATCCTGCCCTGTTTGAAATATCCTACCCTGTTGGGATACATCCTACCCTGTTTGAATACATCCTGCCCTGTTCGAATACATCCTACCCTGTTGGGATACATCCTGTCCTGTTGGGATACATCCTGTCCTGTTGGGATACATCCTGTCCTGTTGGGATACATCCTACCCTGTTGGGATACATCCTGTCCTGTTGGGATACATCCTACCCTGTTGGGATACATCCTGTCCTGTTGGGATACATTCTACCCTGTTGGGATACATCCTACCCTGTTGGGATACATCCTGTCCTGTTGGGATACATCCTGTCCTGTTGGGATACATCCTGTTGGGATACTTCCTGTCCTGTTGGGATACATCCTGTTGGGATACATCCTGTCCTGTTGGGATACATCCTGTCCTGTTGGGATACATCCTGTTGGGATACATCCTGTCCTGTTGGCATACATCCTACCCTGTTGGGATACATCCTGTCCTGTTGGGATACATCCTGTCCTGTTGGGATATATCCTGTCCTGTTGGGATACATCCTGTTGGGATACATCCTGTTGGGATACATTCTACCCTGTTGGGATACATCCTGTCCTGTTGGGATACATCCTGTTGGGATACATCCTGTTGTGATACATCCTGTCCTGTTGGGATACACCCTGTTGGGATACATCCTGTCCTGTTGGGATACATCCTGTCCTGTTGGGATACATCCTGTCCTGTTGGGATACATCCTGTCTTGTTGGGATACATCCTGTCTTGTTGGGATACATCCTGTCCTGTTGGGATACATCCTGTTGGGATACATCCTGTCCTGTTGGGATACATCCTGTTGGGATACATCCTGTCCTGTTGGGATACATCCTGTCCTGTTGGGATACATCCTGTCCTGTTGGGATACATCCTGTCCTGTTGGGATACATCCTGTCCTGTTGGGATACATCCTACCCTGTTGGGATACATCCTGTCCTGTTGGGATACATCCTGTCCTGTCGGGATACATCCTGTTTTGTTGGGATACATCCTGTCCTGTTGGGATACATCCTACCCTGTTGGGATACATCCTGTCCTGTTGGGATACATCCTACCCTGTTGGGATACATCCTGTCCTGTTGGGATACATCCTACCCTGTTGGGATACATCCTGTCCTGTTGGGATACATCCTGTTGGGATACATCCTGTTGGGATACATCCTGTCCTGTTGGGATACATCCTGTTGGGATACATCCTGTCCTGTTGGGATACATCCTGTCCTGTTGGGATACATCCTACCCTGTTGGGATACATCCTGTCCTGTTGGGATACATCCTGTCCTGTTGGGATACACCCTGTTGGGATACATCCTGTCCTGTTGGGATACATCCTGTCCTGTTGGGATACATCCTGTTGGGATACATCCTGTCCTGTTGGGATACATCCTGTTGGGATACATCCTGTCCTGTTGGGATACATCCTACCCTGTTGGGATACATCCTACCCTGTTGGGATACATCCTGTCCTGTTGGGATACATCCTGTCCTGTTGGGATACATCCTGTCCTGTTGGGATACATCCTACCCTGTTGGGATACATCCTGTCCTGTTGGGATACATCCTGTCCTGTTGGGATACATCCTGTCCTGTTGGGATACATCCTGTCCTGTTGGGATACATCCTGTCCTGTTGGGATACATCCTGTTGGGATACATCATGTTGGGATACATCCTGTCCTGTTGGGATACATCCTGTCCTGTTGGGATGCATCCTGTCCTGTTGGGATACATCCTGTCCTGTTGGGATACATCCTACCCTGTTGGGATACATCCTGTCCTGTTGGGATACATCCTGTCCTGTTGGGATACATCCTACCCTGTTGGGATACATCCTGTCCTGTTGGGATACATCCTGTCCTGTTGGGATACATCCTGTTGGGATACATCCTGTTGGGATACATCCTGTCCTGTTGGGATGCATCCTGTCCTGTTGGGATACATCCTACCCTGTTGGGATACATCCTACCCTGTTGGGATACATCCTGTCCTGTTGGGATACATCCTGTCCTGTTGGGATACATCCTGTCCTGTTGGGATACATCCTGTCCTGTTGGGATACATCCTGTCCTGTTGGGATACATCCTGTCCTGTTGGGATACATCCTGTTGGGATGCATCCTGTCCTGTTGGGATGCATCCTGTCCTGTTGGGATGCATCCTGTCCTGTTGGGATACATCCTGTCCTGTTGGGATACATCCTGTCCTGTTGGGATACATCCTGTCCTGTTGGGATACATCCTGTCCTGTTGGGATACATCCTACCCTGTTGGGATACATCCTGTCCTGTTGGGATACATCCTGTCCTGTTGGGATACATCCTGTTGGGATACATCATGTTGGGATACATCCTGTCCTGTTGGGATGCATCCTGTCCTGTTGGGATGCGTCCTGTTGGGATACATCCTGTCCTGTTGGGATACATCCTGTCCTGTTGGGATACATCCTGTCCTGTTGGGATACATCCTGTCCTGTTGGGATACATCCTGTCCTGTTGGGATACATCATGTTGGGATACATCATGTTGGGATACATCCTGTCCTGTTGGGATACATCCTGTCCTGTTGGGATGCATCCTGTCCTGTTGGGATACATCCTGTCCTGTTGGGATACATCCTACCCTGTTGGGATACATCCTGTCCTGTTGGGATACATCCTGTCCTGTTGGGATACATCCTACCCTGTTGGGATACATCCTGTCCTGTTGGGATACATCCTGTCCTGTTGGGATACATCCTGTTGGGATACATCATGTTGGGATACATCCTGTCCTGTTGGGATGCATCCTGTCCTGTTGGGATACATCCTACCCTGTTGGGATACATCCTACCCTGTTGGGATACATCCTGTCCTGTTGGGATACATCCTGTCCTGTTGGGATACATCCTGTCCTGTTGGGATACATCCTGTCCTGTTGGGATACATCCTGTCCTGTTGGGATACATCCTGTTGGGATACATCCTGTTGGGATGCATCCTGTCCTGTTGGGATGCATCCTGTCCTGTTGGGATGCATCCTGTCCTGTTGGGATACATCCTGTCCTGTTGGGATACATCCTGTCCTGTTGGGATACATCCTGTCCTGTTGGGATACATCCTGTCCTGTTGGGATACATCCTGTCCTGTTGGGATACATCCTACCCTGTTGGGATACATCCTGTCCTGTTGGGATACATCCTGTCCTGTTGGGATACATCCTGTTGGGATACATCATGTTGGGATACATCCTGTCCTGTTGGGATGCATCCTGTCCTGTTGGGATGCATCCTGTCCTGTTGGGATACATCCTGTCCTGTTGGGATACATCCTGTCCTGTTGGGATACATCCTGTCCTGTTGGGATACATCCTGTCCTGTTGGGATACATCCTGTCCTGTTGGGATACATCCTGTTGGGATACATCCTGTCCTGTTGGGATACATCCTGTCCTGTTGGGATACATCCTGTCCTGTTGGGATACATCCTGTTGGGATACATCCTGTCCTGTTGGGATACATCCTGTCCTGTTGGGATACATCCTGTCCTGTTGGGATACATCCTGTCCTGTTGGGATACATCCTATCCTGTTGGGATACATCCTGTCCTGTTGGGATACATCCTGTTGGGATACATCCTGTCCTGTTGGGATACATCCTGTCCTGTTGGGATACATCCTGTCCTGTTGGGATACATCCTGTCCTGTTGGGATACATCCTGTTGGGATACATCCTGTCCTGTTGGGATACATCCTGTTGGGATACATCCTGTCCTGTTGGGATACATCCTACCCTGTTGGGATACATCCTGTCCTGTTGGGATACATCCTGTCCTGTTGGGATACATCCTACCCTGTTGGGATACATCCTGTCCTGTTGGGATACATCCTACCCTGTTGGGATACATCCTGTCCTGTTGGGATACATCCTGTCCTGTTGGGATACATCATGTTGGGATACATCCTGTCCTGTTGGGATGCATCCTGTCCTGTTGGGATACATCCTGTCCTGTTGGCATACATCCTGTCCTGTTGGGATACATCCTGTCCTGTTGGGATACATCCTGTCCTGTTGGGATACATCCTGTTGGGATACATCCTACCCTGTTGGGATACATCCTGTCCTGTTGGGATTCATCCTGTTGGGATACATCCTGTTGGGATACATCCTGTCCTGTTGGGATACATCCTGTCCTGTTGGGATACACCCTGTTGGGATACATCCTGTCCTGTTGGGATACATCCTGTCCTGTTGGGATACATCCTGTCCTGTTGGGATACATCCTGTCCTGTTGGGATACATCCTGTCCTGTTGGGATACATCCTACCCTGTTGGGATACACCCTGTTGGGATACATCCTGTCCTGTTGGGATACATCCTGTCCTGTTGGGATACATCCTACCCTGTTGGGATACACCCTGTTGGGATACATCCTACCCTGTTGGGATACACCCTGTTGGGATACATCCTGTCCTGTT
This sequence comes from Oncorhynchus nerka, assembly GCF_034236695.1. Taxonomy (NCBI): domain Eukaryota; kingdom Metazoa; phylum Chordata; class Actinopteri; order Salmoniformes; family Salmonidae; genus Oncorhynchus; species Oncorhynchus nerka. The sequence continues at coordinate 101,019,030 of NC_088409.1, read as the reverse complement.
GGGATACATCCTGTCCTGTTGGGATACATCCTGTCCTGTTGGGATACATCCTGCCTTGTTGGGATACATCCTGTTGGGATACATCCCACCCTGTTGGGATACATCCTGTCCTGTTGGGATACATCCTGTCCTGTTGGGATACATCCTGTTGGGATACATCCTACCCTGTTGGGATACATCCTGTCCTGTTGGGATACATCCTGTCCTGTTGGGATACATCCTGTCCTGTTGGGATACATCCTGTCCTGTTGGGATACATCCTGTCCTGTTGGGATACATCCTACCCTGTTGGGATACATCCTGTCCTGTTGGGATACATCCTACCCTGTTGGGATACATCCTACCCTGTTGGGATACATCCTGTCCTGTTGGGATACATCCTGTCCTGTTGGGATACATCCTGTCCTGTTGGGATACATCCTGTTGGGATACATCCTACCCTGTTGGGATACATCCTGTCCTGTTGGGATACATCCTGTCCTGTTGGGATACATCCTGTCCTGTTGGGATACATCCTGTTGGGATACATCCTGTCCTGTTGGGATACATCCTACCCTGTTGGGATACATCCTGTCCTGTTGGGATACATCCTGTCCTGTTGGGATACATCCTGTTGGGATACATCCTGCCCTGTTGGGATACATCCTGTCCTGTTGGGATACATCCTGTCCTGTTGGGATACATCCTGCCCTGTTGGGATACATCCTGTCCTGTTGGGATACATCCTGTCCTGTTGGGATACATCCTGCCCTGTTGGGATACATCCTGCCCTGTTGGGATACATCCTGTTGGGATACATCCTGCCCTGTTGGGATACATCCTGTCCTGTTGGGATACATCCTGTCCTGTTGGGATACATCCTGTCCTGTTGGGATGCATCCTGTCCTGTTGGGATGCATCCTGTCCTGTTGGGATACATCCTGTCCTGTTGGGATGCATCCTGTCCTGTTGGGATACATCCTGTCCTGTTGGGATACATCCTGTCCTGTTGGGATACATCCTGTCCTGTTGGGATACATCCTGTCCTGTTGGGATACATCCTGTCCTGTTGGGATACATCCTGTCCTGTTGGGATACATCCTGTCCTGTTGGGATACATCCTGTCCTGTTGGGATACATCCTGTCCTGTTGGGATACATCCTGTCCTGTTGGGATACATCCTACCCTGTTGGGATACATCCTGTCCTGTTGGGATACATCCTGTTGGGATACATCCTACCCTGTTGGGATACATCCTGTCCTGTTGGGATACATCATGTCCTGTTGGGATACATCCTGTCCTGTTGGGATACATCCTGTCCTGTTGGGATACATCCTGTCCTGTTGGGAAACATCCTACCCTGTTGGGATACATCCTGTCCTGTTGGGATACATCCTGTTGGGATACATCCTACCCTGTTGGGATACATCCTGTCCTGTTGGGATACATCCTGTCCTGTTGGGATACATCCTACCCTGTTGGGATACATCCTGTCCTGTTGGGATACATCCTGTCCTGATGGGATACATCCTGTCCTGTTGGGATACATCCTGTCCTGTTGGGATACATCCTGTCCTGTTGGGATACATCCTGTCCTGTTGGGATACATCCTGTCCCTGTTGGGATACATCCTGTCCTGTTGGGATACATCCTGTCCTGTTGGGATACATCCTGTCCTGTTGGGATACATCCTGTCCTGTTGGGATACATCCTGTCCTGTTGGGATACATCCTGTCCTGTTGGGATACATCCTACCCTGTTGGGATACATCCTGTCCTGTTGGGATACATCCTGTCCTGTTGGGATACATCCTGTCCTGTTGGGATACATCCTGTCCTGTTGGGATACATCCTGTCCTGTTGGGATACATCCTGTCCTGTTGGGATACATCCTGTTGGGATACATCCTACCCTGTTGGGATACATCCTGTTGGGATACATCCTGTTGGGATACATCCTACCCTGTTGGGATACATCCTGTTGGGATACATCCTACCCTGTTGGGATACATCCTGTCCTGTTGGGATACATCCTACCCTGTTGGGATACATCCTGTTGGGATACATCCTGTTGGGATACATCCTGTTGGGATACATCCTACCCTGTTGGGATACATCCTGTTGGGATACATCCTACCCTGTTGGGATACATCCTGTCCTGTTGGGATACATCCTATCCTGTTGGGATACATCCTATCCTGTTGGGATACATCCTGTCCTGTTGGGATACATCCTATCCTGTTGGGATACATCCTATCCTGTTGGGATACATCCTGTCCTGTTGGGATACATCCTGTCCTGTTGGGATACATCCTATCCTGTTGGGATACATCCTATCCTGTTGGGATACATCCTGTCCTGTTGGGATACTTCCTGTCCTGTTGGGATACATCCTGTTGGGATACATCCTGTCCTGTTGGGATACATCCTGTCCTGTTGGGATACATCCTGTCCTGTTGGGATACATCCAGTTGGGATACTTCCTGTCCTGTTGGGATACATCCTACCCTGTTGGGATACATCCTGTCCTGTTGGGATACATCCTGTCCTGTTGGGATACATCCTGTTGGGATACATCCTGTTGGGATACATCCTGTCCTGTTGGGATACATCCTGTCCTGTTGGGATACATCCTGTCCTGTTGGGATACATCCTGTCCTGTTGGGATACATCCTGTCCTGTTGGGATACATCCTGTCCTGTTGGGATACATCCTGTTGGGATACATCCTGTCCTGTTGGGATACATCCTGTCCTGTTGGGATACATCCTGTCCTGTTGGGATACATCCTGTCCTGTTGGGATACATCCTACCCTGTTGGGATACATCCTGTCCTGTTGGGATACATCCTGTCCTGTTGGGATACATCCTGTTGGGATACATCCTGTTGGGATACATCCTGTCCTGTTGGGATACATCCTGTCCTGTTGGGATACATCCTGTCCTGTTGGGATACACCCTGTTGGGATACATCCTGTCCTGTTGGGATACATCCTGTCCTGTTGGGATACATCCTGTCCTGTTGGGATACATCCTACCCTGTTGGGATACATCCTGTCCTGTTGGGATACATCCTGTCCTGTTGGGATACATCCTACCCTGTTGGGATACTTCCTGTCTTGTTGGGATACATCCTACCCTGTTGGGATACTTCCTGTCTTGTTGGGATACATCCTGCCTTGTCAGCAGGATGTGTTTTAAGAAGATTATCTGAAAGTACCATCTTGTTTCTTGTGTGTCTGCAGTGGTGGATAAAGTAACCAATACTTGAGTAAAAGTAAAGATACCTTAGAAAATGACTCAAGTAAAAGTGGAAGTCACCCAGTAAAATATTACTGGAGTAAACGTCTACAAGTATTTGATTTTAAATGTACTCAAGTATCAAAATTTAAGGATAAATCATTTCACATTCCTTATATTATGCAAAGCAGACGGCACCATTTTCTTGTTTTTATTTACAGATGGCCAGTAGCACACTCCAACATCATTTACAAACAAAGCATTTGTGTTTAGTGAGTCGGTCAAATCAGAGGCAGTAGGGATGACCAGGGGCCTCATTTATAAACACTTTTCTAGATTTATACTTGAATTTAGTCGTGAGATTATTTACGCAGGTTCTAAGAAGCTTACGCAGGTTCTAAGAAGCTTACACAGATTGTAAGAAGCTTACACAGATTCTAAGGAGTTTACGCAGGTTCTAAGGAGCTTACGCAGGTTCTAAGGAGTTTACGCAGGTTCTAAGGAGCTTACACAGATTCTAAGGAGTTTACGCAGGTTCTAAGAAGCTTACGCAGGTTCTAAGGAGCTTACGCAGGTTCTAAGGAGCTTACGCAGGTTCTAAGGAGCTTACGCAGGTTCTAAGGAGCTTACGCAGGTTCTAAGAACCTGACGCTCTTGTGATCTATAAATCTCAAATTAACGCCACATGAACGTGTCTTACAATCACCAATTACCCCGTATAGAATGATAGCACAAATGAGGGTTTAATCAGGAATAGCCATGGACCAAAAGAGAAAAGCTTTTTTGAAAGACAAGATCACAGCGATGGTAGAGTGGAGATTGAAGACAGACGACGCGTTTTTTCCGGTGGACTAAATGATGAGTTGACAAACAGGTAGTGTGTTGCCGCTGCAGTGAACGAGGAAACAGGTAGTGTGTTGCCGCTGCAGTGAACGAGGAAACAGGTAGTGTGTTGCCGCTGCAGTGAACGAGGAAACAGGTAGTGTGTTGCCGCTGCAGTGAACGAGGAAACAGGAGTGTGTTGCCGCTGCAGTGAACGAGGAAACAGGAGTGTGTTGCCGCTGCAGTGAACGAGGAAACAGGAGTGTGTTGCCGCTGCAGTGAACGAGGAAACAGGAGTGTGTTGCCGCTGCAGTGAACGAGGAAACAGGTAGTGTGTTGCAGCTGCAGTGAACGAGGAAACAGGTAGTGTGTTGCAGCTGCAGTGAACGAGGAAACAGGAGTGTGTTGCCGCTGCAGTGAACGAGGAAACAGGAGTGTGTTGCCGCTGCAGTGAACGAGGAAACAGGAGTGTGTTGCCGCTGCAGTGAACGAGGAAACAGGAGTGTGTTGCCGCTGCAGTGAACGAGGCAGCGAGACATTAACCTTAAACTGCAAGGGGAAAGAGTATCCATACATAACCGTAGCATTAAGGCACCGGGAGAGGGGCCTGTCCCAAATGCACCAGCGCATCACTGGGGAAAGTGTATACACTGGCACATGCTCCGACGGCGACAGAGAATGGTTTAATAATAAAAGTTGAGTTTCTTCTATTTTGCATATAGTTTTGATCCCCATTTTTACATCTTCTAGCAGGAACATTGGAAACAGTGAAGTCGGTGTTGAGAAACTCCAACTGCATCGCGGTAAGTAATTAAGAGAAAGTGAAACTTGTCAGTAATTTAATATACAAGACATGCACTCTTTTATTTTATTCAAAAATAGAAATGGGGGAAGCTGCGTTGCAGCCCGTCTGCCGGGTGAGGGTGTCCCCTCCACCCAGGGATAAAGTGGGTGAGGGTGTCCCCTCCACCCAGGGATAAAGTGGGTGAGGGTGTCCCCTCCACCCAAGGATAAAGTGGGTGAGGGTGTCCCCTCCACCCAGGGATAAAGTGGGTGAGGGTGCCCCCTCCACCCAGGGATAAAGTGGGTGAGGGTGCCCCCTCCACCCAGGGATAAAGTGGGTGAGGGTGCCCCCTCCACCCAGGGATAAAGTGGGTGAGGGTGCCCCCTCCACCCAGGGATAAAGTGAGTGAGGGTGCCCCCTCCACCCAGGGATAAAGTGGGTGAGGCTCCCAAATCAGCAGGAGCCAGGAGTGAAGGGGAATGTTTGGCCACAGGTGTCCAGGGTCCGTCCGCGTCTGTGTCCATGTCCTCTGTTTGCGCGTTGACCGCCTCAGTCCTGCAAACCCACAACAAGTTGAACACATCGGTTGGGCAGATTGTGACTGAACTCGGAAGGATGCGCTGGGTTTCGATTTCATTTACATAATGCAGTCGTTGAACATTTTCCACAACGTTAATTAAAAACCTTTGTATATTGTCTGTCATTCTGTTTCTCACCACCAATCTCTGTATGAGCTGCCGCCTCCTCACTGCATCAGCTGGGGAAGACGCTCCGTTGGGTGGGGGGTTAAGAGGCTATTGGGGGTCCATTCTAATCTCTGCATCTATTTCAAAACCATGGGCTATGTTGGGCTATGTTGAGCTATTTTGGGCTATGTTGGGCTATGTTGGGCTATGTTGAGCTATGTTGGGCTATGTTGGGCTATGTTGGGCTATGTTGAGCTATGTTGGGCTATGTTGGGCTATGTTGGGCTATGTTGAGCTATGTTGGGCTATGTTGGGCTATGTTGAGCTATGTTGGGCTATGTTGGGCTATGTTGGGCTATGTTGAGCTATGTTGGGCTATGTTGAGTTATGTTGAGCTATGTTGGGCTATGTTGAGCTATTTTATTTTTATTTTTTTATTTCACCTTTATTTAACCAGGTAGGCTAGTTGAGAACACCTTTATTTAACCAGGTAGGCTAGTTGAGAACAAGTTCTCATTTGCAACTGCGACCTGGCCAAGATAAAGCATAGCAGTGTGAACAGACAACACAGAGTTACACATGGAGTAAACAATTAACAAGTCAATAACACAGTAGGAAAAAAAAAATGGGCAGTCTATATACAATGTGTGCAAAAGGCATGAGGAGGTAGGCGAATAATACAATTTTGCAGATTAACACTGGGGTGATAAATGATCAGATGGTCATGTACAGGTAGAGATATTGGTGTGCAAAAGAGCAGAAAAGTAAATAAATAAATTTAAAAACAGTATAAAAACTATGGGGATGAGGTAGGTGAAAATGGGTGGGCTATTTCAAAGACTATGTACAGCTGGGCGGTTAGCTGCTCGGATAGCTGATGTTTGAAGTTGGTGAGGGAGATAAAAGTCTCCAACTTCAGCGATTTTTGCAGTTCGTTCCAGTCACAGGCAGCAGAGTACTGGAACGCGGCCAAATGAGGTGTTGGCTTTAGGGATGATCAGTGAGATACACCTTGGGCGTGTGCTATGGGTGTGCCATCGTGACCAGTGAACTGAGATAAGGCGGAGCTTTACCTAGCATGGACTTGAGATGACCTGGAGCCAGTGGGTTGGGCTATGTGTGGGGGCCAGCCGACTGAGCATACAAGTCGCAGTGGTGGGTGGTATAAGGTGCTTTGGGACAAAAACGGATGGCACTATGATAGACTGCATCCAGTTTGCTGAGTAGAGTGTTGGAAGCCATTTTGTAGATGACATAAATCGAGGATCGGTGGATAGTCAGTTTTACTAGGGTGCTTGGCCGTGAGTGAAGGAGGCTTTGGGCCGACTCTTGATTTGATTTTCGATTGGAGATGTTTGATGTGAGTCTGGAAGGAGAGTTTGCAGTCTAGCCAGACACCTAGGTACTTATAGATGTCCACATATTCAAGGTCGCCATCCAGGGTGGTGATGCTAGTCGGGCATGCGGGTGCAGGCAGCGATGTTGAAAAGCATGCATTTGGTTTTACTGGGCTAGTTGGAGGCCACGGAAGGAGTGCTGAGGCATTGTTTTGGAGCTTGGAGCTTGGAGCTTGTTGGGCTATGTTGGGCTATGTTGAGCTACGTTGGGCTACGTTGGGCTACGTTGAGCTACGTTGAGCTATGTTGGGCTATGTTGGGCTATGTTGAGCTATGTTGGGCTATGTTGGGCTATGTTGAGCTATGTTGAGCTATGTTGGGCTATGTTGAGCTATGTTGGGCTATGTTGGGCTATGTTGGGCTATGTGGGCTATGTTGGGGAGCACACCACATGTGCGTGTCACCTTTGATTGGGGACGGAAACCATTCTTAATACAGGCCAACATTTTACATGTAGGATTGAAATTGCCCCAATGTTCTTGTCAAACAAACTTGCACGAGTAAATGGGCCCTACAGTTACTGAGATGTCCTCTTGAAATCTGTTCCCATTTTGTTGCAATGCTGGTGGAAAAGATAGGAATCAGCGTTGCCTCAAAATGAACAAGCTTCAAGGGGACATCTCAGTAACCGTAGGGACAAACTAAAAACTGTTTTCAGCTATTTGAATCTTTGAGTGTTCAATTTTCAATCAAATGATAAATAAATATGACATGTTAGTATAAGTTGCTTCAAGTTGACCCATTTTAAAACTACATTTTAGTTTTGCATTTTTATTTAATTAATGCAAAGTACACCAAAAGCTTGGATGCATATGCATCCCAAACTGCAAAACCCTTACATTTGATGTATTTTATTATTACACCTTTATTTAACCAGGTAGGCGCCAGATCACCTTTTATTTAACCAGGTAGACGCCAGATCACCTGTTATTTAACCAGGTAGACGCCAGATCACCTGTTATTTAACCAGGTAGACCAGAACACCTTTATTTAACCAGGTAGACGCCAGATCACCTTTATTTAACCAGGTAGACCAGATCACCTTTATTTAACCAGGTAGGCCAGATCACCTTTTATTTAACCAGGTAGGCGCCAGATCACCTTTATTTAACCAGGTAGGCGCCAGATCACCTTTATTTAACCAGGTAGGCGCCAGATCACCTTTTATTTAACCAGGTAGACGCCAGATCACCTTTATTTAACCAGGTAGACCAGATCACCTTTATTTAACCAGGTAGACCAGATCACCTTTATTTAACCAGGTAGACCAGATCACCTTTTATTTAACCAGGTAGACGCCAGATCACCTTTATTTAACCAGGTAGGCTAGTTGACAACAAGTTCTCATTTACAACTGCAACCTGGCCAAGATAAAGCAAAGCAGTGCGACACAAACAACAACACATGGAGTAAACAAATGTACAGTCAAAAACACAATAGAGAAAGTCTATATACAGTTGAGTGCAAATGAAGTAAGTTAAGGGAGGTGAGGCAATAAATAGGCCACAGTGGTGAAATAATTACAATTTAGCAATTAAACACTGGAATGATAGATGTGCAGAAGATGAATGTGCAAGTAGAGATACTGGGGTGCAAAGGAGCAAAAAAATAACAATATGGGGATGAGATAGTTGGATGGGCTACTTACAGATGGGCTACATAAATACTGTATGGGGATGAGGTAGGTAGATAGATGGGCTATGTACAGGTGCAATGATCTATGTGCTGCTCTGACAGCTGATGCTTAAAGCTAGAGAAGGAGATGTGAGTCTCCAGCTTCAGAGATTTTTGCAGTTCGTTCCAGTCATAGCCAGCAGAGAACTGGAAGGAAAGGCGACCAAAGGAGGAATTGGCTTTGGGGGATGACCAGTGAGATACACCTGCTGGAGCGCTTGCTACTGGTGGGTGTTGCTATGGTGACCGGTGAGCCGAGATAAGGCGGGACTTTACCTAGCAGAGACTGGTTATACATAACCAGCAGGAGAATCACTTACCTCAAGTCTAGACTTTGCGTAGAGAAGATCATTTCCACATCAAAGTAAAGTTTTATAACTAACAACTTGTACGTGTTTTTTGTTGTCATAATTAATAATTAAGATCAAAATTGATCTTAAGTCCGTTTTATAAATGAGGCCCCAGGGATGTTCTCTTGATAAGTGCGTGAATTGGACAATTTTCCTGTCCTGCTAAGAATTCAAAATGTAACGAGTACATTTGGGTGTCAGGGAAAATGTATGGAGTAAAACGTTTTTAGGAAAGTAGTGAAGTAAAAGTTGTCAAAAATATAAATAATAAAGTAAAATACAGATACCCCCCAAAAACTACTTAAGTAGTACTTTAAAGTATGTTCACTTAAGTACTTTACATCACTGTGTGCATGTCTGCTTTCCTGTGTGTGTGTGTGTTGCTATCCACACTGCAGATGTTCTGACTGAAGGAATCAGAACTATAGACACTGCAGATGTTCTGACTGAAGGAATCAGAACCATAGACACTGCAGATGTTCTGAATGAAGGAATCAGAACTATAAACACTGCAGATGTTCTGAATGAAGGAATCAGAACTATAAACACTGCAGATGTTCTGACTGAAGCAATCAGAACCATAAACACTGCAGATGTTCTGACTGAAGGAATTAGAACTATAGACACTGCAGATGTTCTGACTGAAGGAATCAGAACCATAGACACTGCAGATGTTCTGAATGAAGGAATCAGAACTATAAACACTGCAGATGTTCTGACTGAAGCAATCAGAACCATAAACACTGCAGATGTTCTGACTGAAGGAATCAGAACCATAGACACTGCAGATGTTCTGACTGAAGGAATGAGAACCATAGACACTGCAGATGTTCTGACTGAAGGAATGAGAACCATAGACACTGCAGATGTTCTGACTGAAGGAATCAGAACTATAAACACTGCAGATGTTCTGACTGAAGGAATCAGAACCATAGACACTGCAGATGTTCTGACTGAAGGAATCAGAACCATAGACACTGCAGATGTTCTGACTGAAGGAATCAGAACTATAAACACTGCAGATGTTCTGACTGAAGGAATCAGAACCATAGACACTGCAGATGTTCTGACTGAAGGAATCAGAACTATACACACTGCAGATGTTCTGACTGAAGGAATCAGAACCATAGACTCTGCAGATGTTCTGACTGAAGGAATTAGAACTATAGACACTGCAGATGTTCTGACTGAAGGAATCAGAACCATAGACACTGCAGATGTTCTGACTGAAGGAATCAGAACTATAGACACTGCAGATGTTCTGACTGAAGGAATCAGAACCATAGACACTGCAGATGTTCTGACTGAAGGAATCAGAACTATAAACACTGCAGATGTTCTGACTGAAGGAATCAGAACCATAGACACTGCAGATGTTCTGACTGAAGGAATCAGAACCATAGACACTGCATATGTTCTGACTGAAGGAATCAGAACCATAGACAATGCAGATGTTCTGACTGAAGGAATCAGAACCACAAACACTGCAAGAAGTACTCTCTCTTTCTCTCAGTCACTTTCTCTCCGTCCCTTCAGGGGAATGAGAGGCTGCTGTGTTATAGGAGTGTTATCTGGGGGTGTAGGCGGGTGGGAGATGCTGTTATAGTCCAGAGGGGAATGCATCACCACAACTTCACACCTCAACGCGGGATGCTGGGAAAGACTCCTCAGGTCAGTCAGCTGGAGAGATAGAGACCGACTCACAGGGAGAACTGATCATAGACTGTAGAATGGGTTTCTAGATTTTCACACAGCGTTTCATTGGAATAAGAATAAATGGTCTCTCTCTTTGTAGCCAGGGAAAAATGAGGAGGAGGAAGGAGAGGAGAGTGGGAGGGAGGGAGAAGGAGTGAGAGGAGGAAGGAGAGGGGATGGTAGATGGGAGGAGAGGAGAGTGGGAGACATAGGAGAGAGAAGGAATGAGAGGAGGAAGGAGAGGGGAGGGTAGAGTGGAGGAGAGGAGAGTGGGAGACATAGGAGAGAGAAGGAATGAGAGAAGGAAGGAGAGGGTAGGGTAGAGGAGAGGGTAGAGGAGAGTGGGAGGGAGAAGGAGTGAGAGGAGGAAGGAGAGGTTAGGGTAGAGGAGATGAGAGGTTAGGGTAGATGGGAGGAGAGTAGAGTGGAAGGGAGATGGAGTGAGAGGAGGAAGGAGAGGGTAGGGTAGAGGGGAGGAG